>NC_092280.1:26109930-26414930 GCF_036320965.1 Panulirus ornatus | reverse complement strand
CATAGGCCCACCAGATAAGGCGCTGATACAAGAGAACTCGCATGGAAAGAGGAAAGCCAGAATGAGGAAGGTTGTCGAGAAGACCCGGACACCAAACCTTTGTCAAAAAGTCTTTGTTATTTGTCGAGGATTAAACAGTAGGATCCTCCCCGAGTATCCTAGCAAAACGTAGTATAATGTAGGGAAAAGATGGATGTTAAGTAGGATATCATTCATAGAGAAGGGCGACCAAAAGGGGAGGGAGCGGGTGGCTAGAAATCCTCCCCTCTCTTTTTTTTTTTTTTTTTTAATTTTCCAAAAGAAGGAACAGAGAAGGGGGCCAGGTGAGGATATTCCCTCAAAGGCCCAGTCCTCTGTTCTTAACGCTACCTCGCTAAGGCGGGAAATGGCGAATAGTATGAAAGAAAAGAAAGAGCTATATATATATATATATATATATATATATATATATATATATATATATATATATATATATATATATATAAGACTGTATTGTGAATATGCCCATGTTGATTCTTCAATAAATTTCAATGGATTTGTTCTATATGTTTGAAATAAAAGTATAAAGCCGAAATATGACTTGGTTTATGAAATGTCATCGTACTGTAGGGTTAAGTCATCGAACTCGCGAAGGGTCAGGTCGGAGTTCAAGCTTTTTATACTTAAAGTCGTACCGTCGTGCTTAAGGGTTGTACCTTCGTGCCTAAAGGTCGTACTGTACCACAGTGCTCTTTAAACAAGTATTTTTAGGATGCCTGAAAACCAGGTTTATTATTATGTTTTTAGAAATAGATGACGTATTTTTATGATAACATTACCGACTGATATTGCTTAAGGTGTGATGTACGTACGTCTGGCAGTGACGTGGGGTTTATTTGTAGGCAGGCAGCGTATATGCTGACGTCACCAACGCATCTTTCTATCCACCTTTGGCACCAGGCAGCATCTTTGGTGCCCTGGCACCACCCGCCCACCTGGTGAGGGGTCGAGACCTGGTGATGTATAGTTGTACACCTTATCACCATAGTTCTTTTTCCACGCCTCCCCTAGGGCTGTTTCGGTAGATGTATGGCGGGATTTATGGCATGAAGGCGGGTTATAGCCAAGGTTGGCATGGTGCCCGGCGTCTTGGCTACGTGAAGGCGTATTTAGACACTTTTTTTTTTTTTTTTTTTGGTGCGGTGACCGACATGGCATAGGCAAAACATTTCCCAGTCAGAGACCATCTTGTGTGAAAGGTTTGAAAAATTAAGAAAAAGGAGGTGGAAATATACCAGAGGCCCCGCAGGTGTTTGTAGACCTGACTACCGAAATTAGAAAGGTTGAAGAAAGAGGGAAAAAAAAAGAAGAATGAAGGAGGAGAATTCCTTAGTTAAGGTGCTCAAGGAAAGGAGGTATTATCGGCCAATCTTCGAGTGGTCTGTCTCCACAGAGAAACCACGGGAAGCAGCAGCCAGACGCCTGCCTCGTAGTGGCCTATATAATACATGTAAAGAGGAGCGGCAGCAACATTGCGGGTTACAGAATGGAATAGATACGACAGGTGATGCCACCAGAATCAAGTAGGTTTTGATTCCATTCTTGGTAAAAGGGAGATGATCGAAGTTCCGTCTCAAATAAGCAGTTCTTCTTGCAAAGGCAGATAATAACCTTGCAGATACGAAATAACTTCTTACTGTAAGAATGATTACGGCATCTATACAACACTCCCAGCTTAAGGGAATTAAAGAGTGTGTGTTGTTCTGTGGGGGATTTCTTGGATAGGGTGGAGGATATGGGTATCTCCAACTTGTTTATGCTATTACAGGGTTGCATTGTGATATTTTGAAGGTGACCGGAGGGAAACTAGCGATAGGGAGAGATAGATCATTTATAGAGAGGAGAGAGAGTGTGCGTGTAGGTGATAGGATAGAACCCTTAGTGTCTTCTAGAGTCTTGGCCAGGTGTAGACCATAACCTCCTGCAGGACGATCCACATATGGGGTGGGTGTATCCAAATTGTGGCTCTAGCAAATTTGGTGTGAGGCCATTGGTTGTGGGGGAAGAGGCATGGCAAGCCTAGCATCTCCTCCATGTGTGGCTAGGTAATATGACGTCAACTTTCTTCGCACAAATATAAATATTTTCCTTGACTTCTACCCTGGTCATTGACTCTTGAGTTTATTGCTTGAAATAATACTTTGTTTTATGTAGAGAATGCCATTTTGTTTTTTAGCTAAACTAATTTATATTAAACAATCTTAACCCTAACTTTACTTAACATTTACCTCAGCTTAACATTATCCTAACCTAACCTAATTTTAATCCAACCTAACGTAGATTGAATTGTAGACTTATTTTCGAATCTACCTTACCCTTTACCGTGACCTATAGTTAACTCAGACTAGCCTGACACAAAGTTAACCCAGAGTTGCCTAACGCAACCTGACCTAACTTAGAGTTAGCCCAGACTAGCCTAACCTAACCAGACTATTATATAGATCTCGGATATCGTAATATTAGGCTTTTACTGAACTCCGCCTGCTTGTGGTAACGCTGTGAAGGGAAAAGTAATTTCAGGGAGGCTATATCATCGTCAAAAGAACTTCTCACTCGAATGGAGGCCATCCCTTCTCTTCTACTGATTGTAGCGCACCCTTGAAGCTGCCGAAACCCCTGAAGAAATGTTCCTTGGGGGTTATTTAATAGGTATTTTTTCCTCTCATATTCCCTACGCCGAAACCTTTTGTGTCTTTAATGATAATGTTTTACCTTCGGTCATTCTTTTGATACTGCTCTAGTTTTTCTGTTTTTTGCGTACACGTATTATTCCTACCGCTCTGTTTACTTTTTCAAACTTCGTTTTCCGTTTCTTTATATATCCTCTACCATAGCTAGGACTGGAATGATTTTTCAAACGCATTAGGCTCCGGGAATGTGATTTTTCTGGATTTTTTCCGTTTTCTCTATGATGAGTTTAGTCATTCCTGTGATTCGTAATATTACATTCATTCTTTTATATTACAGTATGATATAAAGGTAGTACAGACTCTGATGGATTGAAGCCGTTGTACAAATGGTCTTGGGTATGTATGAGTTCAGCCATTTTCCTTTAAAAAAAAAAATGTGTTGTATGCATATAACAAAAATTTGAAAATAGTTTTTAAGGACCGAAACGTTTTGTACTGTATTTGTCACGTCTTTTGTGGCACGACCATTGAGTGTGATGGCCTAGCCTTACCCTCTTGAGTCGTGTAGCCAAGGGTCGTACCGTCGTGCTCGAGGGCCGTGTCCTCGCTGTCTTGGATCTTGGCGTCGTGTTTAAGGGTGTGTATGATGCATAGCTGGAGGGACTGTGCTTTTTCAGCCTAAAGGCCTCGTTGCCTACCACTTAGACGCACGGAGATAAATTATTTTTTTTTTTTTTTTTTTTTAGAAGGCGATTTATGTGTTTGGACAGATGTGTAGATACAGCCTCTGGTCTTGGCTAGTTGTGTGGGTGGGGGCGTCCCGTTCCTGTTAGCTTTTTGGAGAGGGAAGATGGGAGAGATAGGCCTAGCCACTGAGTGTTAGTTACTGCTTTGAGTAGTAGACTTAAGGTTGCAGGGTAGCAAGTTTGTGCCCAGAGAAGTAAGCGTTGCTCTTCATTCTTGGCTAGACTGTAGGTTAGGTTTAAGGTACCCCACTTCCGTCAAATTAAATCTCACCAAATATACTGCGATTGATTTAGATGCGATTGATATACCCCGTGGAAATAGGAGCGGAGTTGACCAATTCGTATGGGAACTTTTGGTATATATATATATATTATATATATATATAATATATATATATATATATATATATATATATAATATATATATATATATTAGACTGTATTGTGAATATGCCCATGTTGATGCTTTAATAAATTTCAATGGATTTTTTCAATATGTTTGAAATAAAAGTATAAAGCCGAGATATGGCTTGGTTTATGAAATGTCATCGTACTGTAGGGTTAAGTCATCGAACTCGCGAAGGGTCAGGTCGAAGTTCAAGCTTTTTATACTTAAAGTCGTACCGTCGTGCTTAAGGGTCGTACCTTCGTGCCTAAAGGTCATACTGTACCACATTGCTCTTTAAACAAGTATTTTTAGGATGCCTGAAAACCAGGTTTATTATGTTTTTAGAAATTATAGATGACGTATTTTTATGATAACATTACTGACTGATATTGCTTAAGGTGTGATGTACGTACGTCTGGCAGTGACGTTGGGTTTATTTATAGGCAGGCAGCGTATATGCTGACGTCACCAACGCATCTTTCTATCCACCTTTGGCACCAGGCAGCATCTTTGGTGCCCTGGCACCACCCGCCCACCTGGTGAGGGGTCGAGACCTGGTGACTGTTATAGTTGTACACCTTATCACCATAGTTCTTTTTCCACGCCTCCCCTAGGGCTGTTTCGGTAGATGTATGGCGGGATTTATGGCATGAAGGCGGGTTATAGCCAAGGTTGGCATGGTGCCCGGCGTCTTGGCTACGTGAAGGCGTATTTAGACACTTTTTTTTTTTTTTTTTGGTGCGGTGACCGACATGGCATAGGCAAACATTTCCCAGTCAGAGACCATCTTGTGTGAAAGGTTTGAAAAATTAAGAAAAAGGAGGTGGAAATATACCAGAGGCCCCGCAGGTGTTTGTAGACCTGACTACCGAAATTAGAAAGGTTGAAGAAAGAGGGAAAAAAAAAGAAGAATGAAGGAGGAGAATTCCTTAGTTAAGGTGCTCAAGGAAAGGAGGTATTATCGGCCAATCTTCGAGTGGTCTGTCTCCACAGAGAAACCACGGAAGCAGCAGCCAGACGCCTGCCTCGTAGTGGCCTATATAATACATGTAAAGAGGAGCGGCAGCAACATTGCGGGTTACAGAATGGAATAATACGACAGGTGATGCCACCAGAATCAAGTAGGTTTTGATTCCATTCTTGGTAAAAGGGAGATGATCGAAGTTCCGTCTCAAATAAGCAGTTCTTCTTGCAAAGGCAGATAATAACCTTGCAGATACGAAATAACTTCTTACTGTAAGAATGATTACGGCATCTATACAACACTCCCAGCTTAAGGGAATTAAAGAGTGTGTGTTGTTCTGTGGGGGATTTCTTGGATAGGGTGGAGGATATGGGTATCTCCAACTTGTTTATGCTATTACAGGGTTGCATTGTGATATTTTGAAGGTGACCGGAGGGAAACTAGCGATAGGGAGAGATAGATCATTTATAGAGAGGAGAGAGAGTGTGCGTGTAGGTGATAGGATAGAACCCTTAGTGTCTTCTAGAGTCTTGGCCAGGTGTAGACCATAACCTCCTGCAGGACGATCCACATATGGGGTGGGTGTATCCAAATTGTGGCTCTAGCAAATTTGGTGTGAGGCCATTGGTTGTGGGGGAAGAGGCATGGCAAGCCTAGCATCTCCTCCATGTGTGGCTAGGTAATATGACGTCAACTTTCTTCGCACAAATATAAATATTTTCCTTGACTTCTACCCTGGTCATTGACTCTTGAGTTTATTGCTTGAAATAATACCTTGTTTTATGTAGAGAATGCCATTTTGTTTTTTAGCTAAACTAATTTATATTAAACAATCTTAACCCTAACTTTACTTAACATTAACCTCAGCTTAACATTATCCTAACCTAACCTAATTTTAATCCAACCTAACGTAGATTGAATTGTAGACTTATTTTCGAATCTACCTTACCCTTTACCGTTACCTATAGTTAACTCAGACTAGCCTGACACAAAGTTAACCCAGAGTTGCCTAACGCAACCTGACCTAACTTAGAGTTAGCCCAGACTAGCCTAACCTAACCAGACTATTATATAGATCTCGGATATCGTAATATTAGGCTTTTACTGAACTCCGCCTGCTTGTGGTAACGCTGTGAAGGGAAAAGTAATATCAGGGAGGCTATATCATCGTCAAAAGAACTTCTCACTCGAATGGAGGCCATCCCTTCTCTTCTACTGATTGTAGCGCACCCTTGAAGCTGCCGAAACCCCTGAAGAAATGTTCCTTGGGGGTTATTTAATAGGTATTTTTTCCTCTCATATTCCCTACGCCGAAACCTTTTGTGTCTTTAATGATAATGTTTTACCTTCGGTCATTCTTTTGATACTGCTCTAGTTTTTCTGTTTTTTGCGTACACGTATTATTCCTACCGCTCTGTTTACTTTTTCAAACTTCGTTTTCCGTTTCTTTATATATCCTCTACCATAGCTAGGACTGGAATGATTTTTCAAACGCATTAGGCTCCGGGAATGTGATTTTTCTGGATTTTTTCCGTTTTCTCTATGATGAGTTTAGTCATTCCTGTGATTCGTAATATTACATTCATTCTTTTATATTACAGTATGATATAAAGGTAGTACAGACTCTGATGGATTGAAGCCGTTGTACAAATGGTCTTGGGTATGTATGAGTTCAGCCATTTTCCTTTAAAAAAAAAAATGTGTTGTATGCATATAACAAAAATTTGAAAATAGTTTTTAAGGACCGAAACGTTTTGTACTGTATTTGTCACGTCTTTTGTGGCACGACCATTGAGTGTGATGGCCTAGCCTTACCCTCTTGAGTCGTGTAGCCAAGGGTCGTACCGTCGTGCTCGAGGGCCGTGTCCTCGCTGTCTTGGATCTTGGCGTCGTGTTTAAGGGTGTGTATGATGCATAGCTGGAGGGACTGTGCTTTTTCAGCCTAAAGGCCTCGTTGCCTACCACTTAGACGCACGGAGATAAATTATTTTTTTTTTTTTTTTTTTTTAGAAGGCGATTTATGTGTTTGGACAGATGTGTAGATACAGCCTCTGGTCTTGGCTAGTTGTGTGGGGTGGGGGCGTCCCGTTCCTGTTAGCTTTTTGGAGAGGGAAGATGGGAGAGATAGGCCTAGCCACTGAGTGTTAGTTACTGCTTTGAGTAGTAGACTTAAGGTTGCCGGGTAGCAAGTTTGTGCCCAGAGAAGTAAGCGTTGCTCTTCATTCTTGGCTAGACTGTAGGTTTAGGTTTAAGGTACCCCACTTCCGTCAAATTAAATCTCACCAAATATACTGCGATTGATTTAGATGCGATTGATATACCCCGTGGAAATAGGAGCGGAGTTGACCAATTCCGTATGGGAACTTTTGGTATATATATATATATATATATATATATATATATATATATATATATATATATATATATATATATATATCTTTTGGCAAGCCACGTGATGGCTAGGAATGAACTGTCAATGCCCCGCTTTTTGACCCGGGGAAAAAAAGGAATAATATACATAATAATCCCTTGAAGTATTATTAACTCCTTGCCGTCCAGTGGGTTTCTTCGGGCATATCGATGTACTATGCCCATTGTACGCTCCATTTTTGCCTCTACCTACCCCTAGCCATGTACCCATGACCCATGCTATCATTTGAAATTGTTAATATTATAAAAAAGAAAATAATGTTTTGAAGATTAAACAGTTCAGTTATAACTCCTAGCCGCAAAGATGATGCTTGCAACCGCAACAGAATGTTGCAACAGCGCAGAGGTGGTTACCAAGACTGACTCTTCAGTAGGAGTGTCGGATAAAAGAAACTGCTGATTCGTCATTTGAGGAATCATTAGGTTTGGGAAGCTATGATCGAACGACCCTTTGAGAACGACGGTTTGTCCATGACGGTGCGACTCGAGAACGAAGTTGTGATTATTGAGCGCGATTATACGACCCTTTAGTACGATAGCCTAGCTTCTGAACTAGCCATTAAGGGTCAGGCTATCCCCAAGGGTCGTAACGGCATGTTCATGGGATAGATGGGGGCGTTCAACTTGATCCGGAATGGCGAGGAAGGCGGGGGTCTGAGTTCATCCACTGTAAATTGATGTGGGGTATTAACCTCACCCTTTTTCCATCACTAGACAATACGACCACTCCAATTTTACACCAGTATGGTAATTTTCCGAATAAAGGATCGGAAATTGGTTTTAACATTCTGGTAAATTTGGTGATAGGCTAAAGTCGATGGTTTCAGAGATGTCTTCGGCGGCCGCAGCGGACTGCCTGATGTAAGATGCTTACAGTTTAGTATTATCCTTATTGATATGTTTATTACTTTTTGAGGGGATGGGGATTATTCCTTGGAACGATCAGGGATATTGTTAATTTTTCTTGTAGACACTAAGGTGTAGTGCGTAAGGTATAGCCTGGCAGAAGTAGAAGATATAACTAGGCTTGTTGAAACTTCTGAGGTGTAATTATTAGGATTTTGTAGTACTGTGACAAAAACATTTTGAAGCGAGTCGCAGATATTGGCTTGAAAAACTTGCCATGTTCCTTTAAGCTTTATATAGTTGTATATAGTTGTTGATACGAGCAGTGGTGGTGGGTGAGTGGTTACTGCACCCACCTCGGAGAACCCCATTGGTCAACGCTAGTTCGAGCCCTCCAGCTCATATGGACCCTATCACCCAGTCGAGACAGAAGCGAATGGATATCACCTCATCATGAATAAAGATGTCAGAGGCTGCCCAGGAGTAGTTGTGTTGGCCTCATTACTCTCTTGTGTGTCGAGATAATAAGATATTCATTTTAGCAACATTACCCACATTGAGCATTAGTCCTCGAGAGGCGAACGTCCGACTCTGACGTGTAGCCACTGACAAATTATGGTGTTTCTCCTTAGCTGTGTGGAGTAACGGGTGACAGATAGTATTCGTTTTTCATGGAAACAAATGGAAAACCTGGCGGCCATTAGCGGTACTACTAAAGGCTTAGGATAATAACTGATTTACTGATGATAGGGCTCAAGGCTTGCTGGGGCTGCATATATTAGCTGGAAGAAGACTTGGGATGGATCCTACAACAGAGTTATAAAAGGTAGTGAGTGAGTTGACGTGCCTGCAATTGTGATTTGTTTAACGACTTATTCCTTTTATAATTCTCCTTGTCCTTGTGTTCCTACGTCTTCCTAATTACATCACTCCTCCTCCTCCTCCTCCTGGACGATCCCTGGGGCTGACTCACAGGTCTTAAAGAACCATGTAAGGTGTTGGTTACCTTTTGAGGAGAGGTTGAGTTGTGTGTTGCTCTGGGCGAGTGCGTGTGTGTGCCTGCATCTGCTGCTATATACGCCGCTAACACAATCAGCTTCCTTACATGACTTACACGCACATGTGCCTGTAATACACCGTAGAGTAAAGGAGTTGCTGGAATATGTAAGGAGGATGGGAGGTTGTGGGGTGGTGTATGTGCTCGGTGAGCAAATATGATGGGCGTATAGGGAGAGCGGTTGGCCAGGTGCGGTGATGACGTAGGCTCCGGAGTGGCGAGGGAGGTAGCCTAAAGGGCGCCCCATCCCTTTGGCAACGCTTGCTGCTTGCATCCGATAATTGGATGGTTATGTTCGAAACTTGTTTTAGCTGTCGGACATAAAGTTAACTGTTATATTTTAAGGTTGTAGATGGTATTTTTATGCCACATACCTCGGTAATTACTAGTTAACTTTTAACCTTTGCGGACATTTTTTGGTGTTTAGATTGTCATTGCCTCAGAGCAAGTGGCATTTGGTTCGGTTGGTCTAGCGCATCTCTTTTATCGGGATCGTGTGACATAATGTAATGCCTTTGTTCCCTGCAATTCTCAATGATAATGGATTGGTTATTCAGAGAAATTTGTTATGTAACGAATTCTGTTACCGTGCCGGATCGGTACCGGTATCCCAATGGCTTGTAATTTGTATGGGAGTAAAAAAAAAAACTATGTGCAGTTTGGACGAGTTCGTATATTCATTTTAAGATTTGACCGAAGAAAAATGATCTTATGAACTTTTTATTTATTTATCATTATAATTATTATTATTATTATTATTATTAGTAGTAGTAGTAGTAGTAGTATTTTGTAGTAGTAGTAGCAGTACACCATCTTTTGGCATCTTTATTGGGACGTATCTACCTACAGTCGAGGATGCACTCCAAGGAGTAACAGGGAAATGATGGACTTCTTTGGAGCGAGAGGTTCCTCGACGAGACTTGTCCTTTCTGTTTACGTGGTGATGAGAGGGCCTTGCCGAAGGTGACTTGTCGCTCGCGGGGGACATGTGTCTGGTGCTATATGAAATTCGCATTCAAATCTTGGCTGCTTAAGAATGCTGTTTAGAATGTTCATGTGCGTGTTGATAGAATAAATACTACCCACACTTGTAGATGTTAAGCGCATTTTGATTTTAAAACACTTCGTTATAAAAAGCCTCTTTTTAGAAGGCTGGCATCGGTTGGGATATTGGAAGTAAGAAAATGAATCACCACTTATTTTCTAAAACCTGTTTGGAGTAATGATTATCACCTGCCCAGAGGGGAAAAATGTAATAGAAATCCACATAGTAATATGTTCAACAGAAAATTAGTGGCTTTTGCAATGGTATCAGTCGATCTCGTTGCACGAGGTAGATGCCAGATGTTTAGGATACGTCATAGATGGTTTGGGATGGTAGGAACTATCCTTTCAGTCATAATCTACAGATGTTCTGGTGCCATAATCACTCTTGAAATTTAATATCTAGTAAGCCATAGTGATAAAGTTGCCTTTATTCCCCCCCCCCCCCCTCAGTTAACCTATTATATGCCTGAAATGGACCGTTAAACCCAATGTTTATAGGAATACCCTCATTTAGAGAAGTTAGAAATTGTGAGTAATAGTGTGATTAAGACTGAAAGAGGTACGTCAGTGGTTTGTGAGGTTAATTTGCTTGGCCGCACACGTTCCTCAAGGATAAGGTTCAAGTCGGTGGCACTTAGTTATAATCGCGGAAAAAACGTCACCGATCAGGACGCTCTGCTAACTACTTAAGCTATTATTTAACGTCTATTTAAGGAAGTTCAAGGTTTTTATTTGATTTGTAATTCGGATTTCGTGTTATACTCTGAATTCGGCGTACGTGTACAAACCCTAAGTAATAAACAGGGTTCCTATGTACTTTTTTTTTCTTTTTTGAATATACGGGAAGAAATGATCATGATGTGTGAATGATCATGATGTGTGAATGGTTGGGATGAGTGAGACTTTTCGAGTGAGTGACGAGTGAAAGCAAGGCCGTGCTCACTCATCTAGTAAAGTGAGGCCGTTTGGTGATGGCTTGAACGCACCTGACTTCACCCTTGAAGACGCCATCTTCCTCCTGATGGATTGTCATTATTTATTTTTCTTGCATTTTATGCACGTAATCTGTAATCCTGCGCTGTTATTTTTAACTCGTGAACTTAGCGAATAGATTATACAATTTATTGAACATGGACGTTTCGAAATTTGAATACACTTGGCATTGAAGTTAAACATTAGAGATTAAAAACATTGATAAAGTGTGAAGAGAGAGTAATTGGCAGTTAAGAACAACATTCGTAGGTTTTGATTACCAAGGTTTATTATGCTTCAGACTGTGTTACTGATGTTGCTGGCGGTGTCTTGCTTAACCTCATGATCCCCCACGGTCCCTCACAGCCACTCATAACTAGCTACGCACGAGGTTTCCTCACACAGGCCACTGTATTACCCAGATTTTCCGATATGCCGCTTGTCCTGTAGGACATACTATACAAAATCCACGTTCCCTCTACGCACAACACCAGTCTGCTTATATCCATACCAATATCCCTCATGTAAGGTAAGGTATATATAGATTGTACTCATTCATATCAAGTATCAAAGTATGCACATCTATTTTTCTGCCAACACGTACTTAAATGTCGATTCCATTTACACCTTTCTCTTCCCCAAAGTCTCTTCAGCCATACGCACACACACACACACACTCCGCCGACACCCTTATATACATACCCCTTCCCACTTGTACCAACATAACCTACATTCACTCGACCCCATACAGAATTTTTAAGCCAGTCACGCACAGTGGTGGGATAGTCTACCTTTATCTCGCGTCTCTCTCTCTCTCTCTCTCTCTCTCTCTCTCTCTCTCTCTCTCTCTCTCTCTCTCTCTCTCTCTCTCTCTCTCTCTCTCTCTCTCCCACACACACACACACACTTCGCTCTGCCCACATGTAAACTTCACTGCGCCTACCTCACTCGCTAAAGTTTGCCCACACACTCCTCCCACACCTCTCTTACTCCACCCAAGGTTTGACATTTAAAAGGATTTTTTTTTTCAGTTAAAATTACTCTCTTGCAATCTTATCCAAGGCATATTAATTGGTTTGTCTGGTATGTTACATATGCATGAATTTGTCCTTTAGATTATGATAGTGTTTTCTGAAGTGATTGTCGGTAATGACTGTGGACAGCGTAAAATACAACGGACACTGAAAGATTCCTCTGGTTTAAGGAAGTCTTCAAGCACCTGGAGCTAAGATCCCCCCTTATTTTTAATAACTAGTCTGCACTGATGGGTCAGACGTTATTTTGCCGACTAGTTTACTTTTGACTTTATCTTCCCTTACGCCTCCTTTTTTTTTTTTTTTATCATTATTTGAGATAGGCTATGGTCTGGAAGCCCATAGCGATGGGTATGATTTAACCCAATACTTTTCATGAATTTCAAGATGGCAGCGGGTATGAGTGAGGCCACCAACACTGCCTAGGCTTCAAAATTATGATACAAGTCCGCCAGCACTTCGCCTAGGCTTCAAGATGGCGTCGAGTATGATTCACTGCAACATTTTCTTAGGCTTCAAGAAGATGGCGTCGGGTGGAAGCTCTCACGCAACCCTGCCTGACTTTATGTGCAATTAAGAATTGATCATCTCGCTCATCATATTGATAGAGTGATGTTTTAATCGCTCATCAGACTGATATATGAATAGACATGTATGAAAAAAGATTAGGAAATTTTGATGAGTACGCTAATAGGAAGGGAATATAGGAAGTTAGCGAGTCGGGTAAATTGTCGAGTACGCTAACAAGATGGAAGTAAAGGAAATTAGCGAGTCGGGCAAATTGTCTGTATAACCCACCGTTGCTGACTAGTCGGCAAAGTAACCTTTCCATTTATTTTCAAGCTTTTGAAGAAGTTTCCAAGTCATCAGCAAACATTTCTTAATTGGCTTATATTCTTATATTTCCATTAGGGCATTTGTCTTACAGATTTTCTCGTATGGTGCAGTGGTTGAAAGAAATCATTTCTGCCACGGTTGGATGTATTGTAACTTATTAATAGTCATTCGCGTTCTTGCACGCAAAAGACAAGTTCTTGGATTTCTTGTTTGCATGTTTTTATTTTCAGTAGACTGTGACATTTTCCAACAGACTTTATCTCTCTCTTTTGTTGCATCAGTTGAAAAATCTTGCTTGCAAAAGGCGCTACTTGGATTTCCGGGAATTGGAATATTTCCAATTTGCTTGAGATAGAACCTCTGGGCTGTAGTGATTAAGATGACTCTTTATTCTGTCCAAAGAGCAGTTAGAACTTCATGAAAACTATTCTGACTTGCATGAAAAGAAAAAAAAAATTATATATATATATATATATATATATATATATATATATATATATATATATATATATATATATATATATGTCTGGTTCTTTCGTTTAGAATTGTAAAGCTTGTAAATTGTAAAATTGTAAACAGGGCAGCGGTAATAGTAGTAGATGGATGGAACAAGCTGTCAGGTGAGGCCATAAGCGGGAAGAAGTTGAGGATTTGGTGTGTATAATGTCACGCTACCATTACTAAGGGGTCGTACCGTTGTGTTCAAGATGTTAGCAATGATGTGTTGCGTTAAATAGAATTTCGAGACAATTTTTTTTACTGATGATAACTGGCAGTGCAAAGATGATTTCCACAAAGTATTAATCAAACACAGGTAATTTGTAGAGTATGGTGATTGCCATTTGTGTATGCGTATATTGTTTACGCCTACTAATATTTATCCTTGAAAAATTAATGTTAACTCACTAGTAACAAAAAATCACATAGCTGATCAAAAACATTATCATACCAGAGATAGTAATCGTAACGATACATGATTACCTTACTCTGCCGTTTGTAAATGCGTCATGTATGAGAAATACACATTTGAGATGATTTTCCAGTACTTGTTTATGTACTAGAGAAATGGTAGGACATAAACTTTTATTGTGAAGTGATCTTTAATCTCTCTCTCTCTCTGTGGCAGGGAGGGTTTTATAAAGCTGTTCTCCCGTGTTTGGACCGTTGGTAACCACTGGTATTTATTGCCCAGACTCTCTTGCTACTAGTTTTTAACCTTTCGATAATTCGAATGTGATTTGCATGTGAAGAAACATTAGATTATAGGCTACTTATTAGAGGTCTTAAACATGCCGTCTGGGTTTAGTTTTCAATATTGTTATAAGGACTGTAATGAAGCCTAGTCTTCATTATATTAGATGCGAACTCCGGTATTAAATGGAATATTATTTTCCCAAGAGTTAGTTATCTCCTTTTTAAAAAGGGATGTAAAGAGAAATGGTGAAGGTATACCATGCTTAGAAGTAGGCATTCCATATAATAATTATTCTCGGTAGATTTTACAGTACTTGATTTTAGCAGTGCAGCTGGGATCAGTATTTATAATGAACAAGGGATCGGTGGGAGTTAACATGAACAAAGTTCTTTGGGATAAAGCTGGGGATGTAGTTGTGATTGGGGAGGGGGTTATCGCCCCCCTTGACACCACCACACCCCGCCTCTGGCTACGCCATTGTGGCAAAAGGATAGAAAAAAAAAAAAAAGAAACTCGTCCCACCTACATCTAACTCCCACACTCGCCGTGTTTGCTCTTTCACTCTGCGTACAACTTTCACTCACTCCCACACACACACACACTTTCGTGTTAACTCAGTCCACATCTACACTTCTACACTGTCATGCACACTTCGCTTACTCTAGCTTGCCAACAGTCACCCGTGGTTTGCTGTCGGGGTCTTGTCTTTAACCCCGCAGGGGGGAGCGGTGCTTGCTTGCCGCCGGACGCAATCGGTTGGGACCCGTTGTCTGAAGCGATAATTGATGATGCATTCAACCTAATGCTGCCCACACAGTCGACCCATTCGTGCTGATGCATTGTATTTTGAGCTCTCTTGAATTAGTCATCCACAGGCTTTCACCGTTATGTTCGTTCGTCTTTTGTGTGTATATTGAAGTTGATGCAAGTCCCGCCTGTATATCATGATCCAGTGCTTTAGAAAGCCATCTTATCATTAGACAGATTTTACACCGTATTATTATACCCATTTGATTGCCGGAAAGAATTTATATATTTTTTTTGCCCAAGGGCAAAAAGTTTCATTGTATTTTGTAATTTGTTTCCCACGTCCACGTCCTAACAGATTGTGACTATTGTAATTCGTAGATTCAGTTTTTGATCCTTGAGACCTACCGAAAGGTAATTGATTTCAATAGAAATTTCTCACCCAGGAAGTAACAGATTCAATTGAGCATTGATACCATTGGTTTTGCGTTTGACATTTACCTTGAAATTCTCTCTATATGGAATATATCAGCTGAGATAAGCGTGCTGCGTCGCTACTCTACAAAATACGAATAGGGGATTTAATTTTCAACCGAAGAGAATCGTTCAGATCAATAGATTTATGTTCCCTAGACTCTTTGTTTCGATTTTGCGAAAATTAACGCATATTCGACACTTATTAACCGAAAGAAGAATGTTTTGACGGAAACGTGTTCAGACTGTCTTAAATGGATCCGTGACGCGCCCCGAACCTATGATGGTAGTGGCCCCATTGCGTCTGTATAAGAATTGCCACCACCCAGACCTTGAGTTGAATCGCAAATATTGGCCTCTCGCCCAACCTTCCTGTAGAGGAGGTGGTTCCTCCCTGATTTATTACCTTCCTTAATTGTTTACTCTGTTAAGAGTCGAGAGTTTAAGGGAGTTCTTTATATGGTATGTGAGATACAGGGTTACAGAGCTAAAAACAGAATGCAGGACACAGTCATTATTGTATTACGGGAGAGAAGAGCAAAAGGTCAAGGAATACTTGGGTCATCTCGGATAACCTTAGTGTAAGCGAGCACAACAAAGCTGTTTGTTGTTTCTTAAGAGCAGAGTAGGATGGATTTTGCGAATTACCAAAACGAGTTATTTTCGTCAGCCACCTATGAAAACTGGGTGACATTGCGCTGGTGTAAAGTGCGCAGATATTTAGGTAGAACCTTCATTGAATCGTGTCAGAAATGACAGAGTATTAAAATCACTCACACGTCCTTCTCCGCTGGGCGTTGACGGAAGACCTATATATCGTATGGAAGATCCTGAAAGTTCTGGTCGGTTTCCAGTCTCCACACACATACACACACAAAAAAAAACAATTGCTTGACAGATATGGAAGGCTACGAAACCACCAGAAGTTATGTAAAGATCCCATAAGTATAATGAAACCAGTTTGGTCGAGACTTCCTCGACCAAAAAGTTACGCGAGGCTTTGTAAACAAAAGATACTCAATAGTAGCCTCCGACATGGCGAACCTGCCGGGCGATCGAGTAGAAAGAAGTCTTGTAGTGATGCCGTGGATGAATGTCTTCCAAAGTATTCCCGGTTAGTCTCGGACGGAGCTCAGCAGGTGCGGGTGACCAGGCAAGGGCCTACGTGAGGCAGGGCAGAAAGCGTGGGACGTTGGAGGATAGGGAACTCCTCCCATAGTTTACCGACCTCCTGCCCGTATATGGTGCCGCTGCAACCCACGCCGACTAGATTATAATTACGTTTTATGCATTTGTTTGTAGACGTGCAGACATGCGTGGATGTCCGTTGGTGTGTGTGTGTGTGTGTGTGTGTACATGAACATTTGTGTTTTACGTACGTAGAGGGTTCGAGGCTGTTATTCGCAGATAATAAAAGCTTTCGTTCATTTTTCCTCCGTTTTTCACTGATTAGGAAACTTCGAAGTCTCGAACTACGCTTGAAGGGAGATCTTTAAGTCTGTTGTTCTCGTCAAAATGGGAACGCCGTGATGTCACAGACAGTGTTCGTAATTCTGGACACGTCATGGCGTCGTTGACGGTGGCTGTGGTTCTGGGAACGTCTTGGCGTCGTTTACTCTTGCCCCCGGTTCTGGGAACGTCACGGTGTCGTGTGGCTGTGGGACGAGAGGAGACGAAAGTTTTATTTTTGTCACTCGTCTTTGACTAAAGACCTTCGTACTGATCTCAGCGCCACAGACAGATGCTGACTCTCTCTCTCTCTCTCTCTCTCTCTCTCTCTCTCTCTCTCTCTCTCTCTCTCTCTCTCTCTCTCTCTCTCTCTCTCTCTCTCTCTCTCTCTCTCTCATTTTTTCATCATTGGCAGAAATAAGGGTAACTGCTAGTCCGCACTGCCGGCCGCTATGGAGCCCAAATGTTTCCAGATACATATAGTAGTAGTAGCAGTAATAGGCTACCGTGGTGTGGTTATCGTTGCAACCCCCTGAACTCCGCGGGCGCAGCCTGTGTTCAAATCAGCGAGAGGCGGCGGACAAGAAGATTGTTGTATGGCGTTACAACATGATGTTCGACATTTTTTTTTCTATCATTATATTCACTCGGTGATTAATTTTTGACATTTTTTTTCTATCATTATATTCACTCGGTGATTAATTTTTAACATTTTTTTTCTATCATTCTATTCACTCGGTGATTAATTTCCCCGCATTATCTACAGTTTATGACAAGAAAGGCCAGGTCTTAAGACCCATCCTAACATTTTCTTTTTAAATGTGTTGTATCCGTGACCTCTTCAGTGCCACCTATTTTGTCGGGTTTTATTTGCGATAATACCCGCATACTGCAGAGGTGTGTATACATGTATGGGGTTAGAATGATTGGCCGTCTACAACCGAATGTCATTAATCCCCTTCCATCCCCCTTCACGCACAGCACGGAGCTGCGGTGTTCATTTGTAGTCCAATTTGTAGCGTTAGAGTCATGATGGTCGGCTTCTGGTTGAGGCAATTATTACCTCCTGTACATTACTACCTCTGCCAACCTCTGAACTTCACCGCCAGGGTGAGGAAGGGGTTCGAACAGCTAAACTATACCACCGCCACCACAAGCCCTCCGACACTGCCTTTTTCTAGTACCTATACTTTGTCACCACCGGTAGCACTCCAACACTGCCTCTCTCTCTCTCTCTCTCTCTCTCTCTCTCTCTCTCTCTCTCTCTCTCTCTCTCTCTCTCTCTCTCCAACAGCTGATTTTTTACTCCCATCACCTGCCATCGAGCTCTACTTCTCTCCAACAGCAGCACCACCACCGCCACAGCGTCTCACATTTACCTTTGCCAAACACTGGACCGCCATCAACATTGTTAAGCGCATGTGAAAGTGCGCATTGTACTGTCATGCTCTTAATAGCTCAAGGTCCCTCCTTTTACTCAGCTGGTTGCTTTCCTGAGGTAGTGTGTTTCTAGGCTCCCTGCTGAGACGAAGTAGCCTCACCCTCTCACGACAAGTAACCTGCTTGAGGTAGTCTTTCCCACCTATGCTGGGGTACAGTAGCCCTTCCGCCCCCCTTTCCTCCAACAGCTTAAATTGGATTCAAGACAGCCACCTCCAGCTCAAAGCTGCATGCACCACGATTTCAACATTCATGGCGGAGATTCACGTATCCCACATCTGCAAGAAAGCCTTCGGTGGTTTTTTGTTTGTTCCTCCTGGCATTATTGTGTTTATACGCATTTTCCTTTGACATTACTCTCCTCGTTTATTTAAGTAGCTTGGCAGCCTTGTTTACCTCATTGCTTGCTTGCCTTCCTCCCTGCCTGCTGCTTGCTCGCTTTTTTTTTTTTTTTTTTTTTTTTTTTTTTTTTTGCCTCGACTGTGTATACCTCATTATTCAAAGTCGGTTGACATTTTGCTGAAGAGTTCAGACGGACGAATCTCTGCATTTCTCCCGCCTTCTCCTCCTCCAACGGCGCTCTAATGTTCTTATGAAGACTTCCTTCCTTAAAGAACTTCTTGGTGTCTGAAAAAGACTTGCGTTTTGGAAAGACTTCCTCTTCCCTGCGTCTCAAACCGAGACTTCCTTGCCCTTACAAAGACTTCTTTTGCGTCTGAAAAAGAAATTCTTCGCGTCTTAAAAAAAATCGTCTTAGAAAGACTTCCGTGTGTGTTTAATCTTTCCCTCCCCAGTGCTGTGTGTGTGTGTGTGTGTGTGTGTGTGTGTGTGTGTGTGTGTGTGTGTGGTGAGCGCGAGGGAAAAAGTGAATCTCCCTCTTTCGACGCATAGCTGACTGCCGCCTTAGGAATAATAAAGTTAACTCGAAAAAACTCGTGTGTGACCAGAAGAGGGAGTGGGGGTGTGTGGAGGGGGAATCTTGGCAGGTTACTGTACCTTTCCCCAAGGTGTATCTGGTCTGTAGCCATAGTGATTGTTAAGACAGAGGGTTGTGTGTGTGTGTGTGTGTGTGTGTGTGTGTGTATATATATATATATATATATATATATATATATATATATATATATATATATATATATAAAGTGTGAATCATATTAGCAAGGTTAAATGCATTGAATCTGATGTTGGAAAGTAATTTAGATTTTTTTTTTTCATTTGAATACGATATTGATAGATTCGCAGGACCGAATAGAATTGACTTATCTGACATTTATAGATTTTTCAGATCTGTATAGAATTGCCTCGAGTGAAAGTTCGAAGTGAGTTTTGAAGGCCAAATTGAGTTGGAACGAATTGGATGCTTCGAAGCAAAAAATGAATCATTTTGAAACCGACGCTTTGATCGTATTTTCAGTATGATGACCTAAAGATAAACGGGAATAGTGAATTAGGGCTCAACACGCCCTGGGTTGTGTTTCAGGTGTTTGGCCCGGGAGTGAGTGTGAAGTAAGGGGGGAGGTCTTAAAAGTCTAGCGCCCCCGTGGGGAGGATTGGAGGGGGAGAGAAGACCAGGTGTTGCTTTTGTTCTCAGGAAGTTGAAAGACAAACTCGTGTGTTGTAACTTTCCCCCTAGAAGGACGTTGTTCAAATCTTTAAAAACTGCCAATCGTTATGAAGCCTTGGAAAACAAAAACTGCCGGCTGTCCCCACATGGCAAACTCCCGGTCACATAACGTTCGACTGACGGCCGTCGTTAAGGCAATTAAACTGCCGGGATGTATATGCTGCCGATCTACGTAAAACTCACAGCTTCATTGGGCCAGCCTGCAGGTACAGATTAACGCAGCCTGTAACGGCGTTATTGGGTCTCGTAATGCTGGGAATAACGCTGACTAACCCCCAAATGGACCACAGTGACCCAGAGGGGATGACATGAGTATCCTGGTGGTGGAAGCAAGAACGAACTCAGGACCTCAAAGTAAACAAGTAAATTGTACAGCGGGCTCGAGGAGACGTGATGCCGAGGACATTATGGGCCAGGTCGAATCTCAGCCGAGTTACGTCTGCTGTTACTGCGGCAGCTGAGTTGAGTTCTGTTGCTGAACCAGCCCATCTGCTGTTGAGATGTTGTTCCTTCTCCTCCTCCTCCTCCTCCTCCTCTTCCTCTGCTTCTTCTACTTCGAGCTGGTTGGATTGTCGACGACCCCCCCCCCAGTGCACGGAAGACCTGGAGACACAGTGAGACGCACATTCCTGTGGGTTGGGACCTTGTGAATTAGCTCCATCTTGAGCCGCCGGGAGTTTATACAGTAGAGCGATGCAAGGCAGGTTGAGGCGAACCAGATGGAACTGGTATCCCAGAACCACCTGCCTGCCTCCTCTCTCTCTCTCTCTCTCTCTCTCTCTCTCTCTCTCTCTCTCTCTCTCTCTCTCTCTCTCTCTCTCTCTCTCTCTCTCTCACACACACACACACACACACACACACACACACACACACAGTGTGTGTGGCCACCTCGTACCTAGTGCTCTGTAATTTTCCAAGTACCAAACACTTGTGACATCTGGATTCAGTACCTAGCACTCTGGGGTCACCTAGTACTTTCTGGGGTCACCTAGTACCCACCCAGCTGCGCTTTCTCGACTACGCTTTCTGTTAGTATGTCTTCCATCTTGACATCTTTTTTTCACGTTCTTCATTTTTCCTACTTTTTTTCTCCTCAAGGTTCCAAGGGAGCTTTGCATAGCTTCCCTCTCCTCCCTCCCCCTTTCCACACACACACAAACACACACGCACATTTCTGTATTATATGAGTGGGGGATGACAGGAATAAAACATCTGAGGACACACACACACACACACACACACACACACACACACACACAGACCAGGTGGGTGGATGGTGTTTGAGCATCTCATTACTTGCTCAAGTCCGAACTGCTGCTGTATAGTGGGGTCTGAGGCCCACACAGCCTTCGTTGGGCACCTTAGATTTGTACCCCTTGTCCTTCACCCAAAAGTAACTTTGCATTTCATATAATTTGTTTTATATTTTGCATTTACTTATAATTCTTGATTCTTTGATTATATATAAGTCATATGTGGGGATCGACTTAGACTTTGTGATTTCAGATTATTCCGGGAGGTTGTTAGTCCCATGAACCATCTGAGATGGTGTTTTGAATGTTTAATGTGACTATTATTTACGTGTCAGAAAATCCCTTGATGTTATTGCACATGTAAAAACCATATAGATTATGATTTGTGTGTGTGTGTGTATCCGCGCATGTGTGTTGTAATAGACTAACTGGTGTCCACTCTTCTCTCCACACCCTTGCAGAGATAAACAAGGTGCGGGCTAACCTGTTCCACATCAATGGAGGACAGAAGGAGCCTCTCTCCCTGCCGGAACCCATCGGAGCCCCCGTGACTCTCTCAGACAAGGTCTACGTTCCAGTCAAGGATCACCCAGAGGTGAGTCGATGATCGAGTTGGTCTCCCTCTTTTCAAGTCTCCATTTGACGCATTCCCTTGTTGGAGTCAGAGGCCCTCCAACACAGACCACAACAGATCATTACAGAACAGGACAGACAACTACATCATACCCCCACAGAACATAACAGACTACCAGCATCCACGTCTACACACCGTGCGCTGGCATTTCCCCCCCTCACAGCAGCAGTCCACATGACAGCACAAAACCACACACCTGCCTCATGGCCGCAACCCGGCCTCCCGTCCATCCATACATTTGTACGTCCAACACCCACACTTTTCCTCCTCCACAAATACACAACCTCGTCACAGCACACAGACACCCACCCACACACACACACTAATACAGCTTCACAGGTACCTCAGCACCAGTCCACCTGTTTACCTTGAATCATCCTTGTTGACACTTTTACCCCATTCGCTTCCCAGACATACACGAGTCACACTTTCTCGTTCGCGTTCTAGACGCCGCCCATCTTATCCAACATGGCAAACATCGATTCAGGTCTGTTACACCTGACACACTGAAAACACAGAAACGCCTGTTCTTCAGCTTTTGTACTCGCCTTACCAAGAAAACGAAATGCACCACCATCACACTTCTTGGATCTTTGGGGGGGTACCGCGCGATGGGCTTGGCTGACTCCCTGAGCGCTGCGGTTGAGGAGGCCCTTGGGGAGGGGGGGGGGAGGCGTCCCGGGGGAGGATGAATAGAAGCAGCTGCGTATATTGGTCTTTTCTGAATTCTTGTCGTATTTTCATAGTGCACTCCAGTGGTCTTTGTGGTCTCTGGCGGTGTGTGTGTGTGTGTGGGTGGGTGGGGGGGGGAGGGGTTCCTAAGAGACGTGCTTGAGAAACAGAATTTCAATTCATGATGTAAGAGAATCGTTGTCGAAAACGAGTCAAATATTGCTCTGGTAAATGTAGATTTCTAATAGTGTTCCTAGAGAGACAATAATCCATGAGACGGATTTCGATTGTTGAATGAATTTGATCGCCTGAAGATTTGGCTACGCATCTCGTCCTAGCGTCGTTTTTTGTCGGCTAGGTTAGGTTATCACAACCCTAACTTAAGCTGATCCAGTCTAACCTCGCCTAGAAGAACGTTTGGAGTTCGGGCGAAACTTCAGATAATCCAAAAAAAATGGGACTATGAAAGAATATCAGGCATAAAGTCAACCTAGATTAATAAGATTGAAAGATAAATCCAGGAGAATACAAAAGCAAGCTGTGTGGTACATAGACTTGAGAAACGAGAGCTTACGAGAGCAGTCTTCACGACTTCAGCTTGGTTAGAAAAGAGACGGTTAAGAGGTGATTTCATACAAGAGGCTTTGATAGTCTCAATCGAAGCAGTTACTCATGGTTAGATTTGCCTAATTTTACTTTGTAATGTATACCAAAACTCGTGGTCAAACGTTTTTCTTCGAATGAGGCTAAGGTTTTTTTTTTCTCTCTCCGAGAGGATTGTTAACATATGGAATAACTTCCATAAAAGAGTGGTTGAAAGAAACAAGGCTATTCTTAATAAACTTGTCCGTGACAGGTTTTTTAAGAATAGCCTTGTCAAAAACTTTGACATCCACGGCAGATTATTTGCGTCTCATTAGTCACATGATAAAGATTACAGGTGTTTCTCCATGACTCATCCGATTGCATTTCCTACCACGCACTAAATCTTGTGTGTTTCTCATTTCTCATCCTGTCGCAGTTAACTATTTTTTTTTGTATCACTTTATATTCATAAATCAATTTCAAGAAAATATAAACTTGGGCTGAATTCTGGCTTGGAGCAGGGAGTCGGGCCTTAGAATTCTGGCCTGGATCAAGGCTTTTATGCGACCGATACGCTACAAAGAAACTGTCTTTCATCCTCTTCCGTTGTCATTTTGCTAAATAATATTCCGTATCTTGGGAGATCATGAAATGATTTATTATCTTATTAATGTTGATAATGCTAATGAGCAGTTTGTTGATTACAGAGGTTGAAAATTGGGTCATTGTTGTATAATTACATTTTACGTACTTGAGTTTATGGTCAACTGATTTTCTGTACCTTTTATATATATATATATATATATATATATATATATATATATATATATATATATATATATATATATATATATACACTTCCGACAAGTTCGCCACGCTCTGAATAAAACGTACACACGGATGAAGGGCGTGCACACGCAGCTGATGTAATAGTGCACACACACAAAAATTGAAACGAACAGCGGAGTTCTAGGATCATCTGTTGGATCCTGAAAAAAGAATAGATTGTCCTTGAATTAGCGTTTCGTCTGTTTCGACCGAGAGACTTGAAAGATAATGGTCCCATGAATTATCCTTGTAAGATTTATAATTTTATCACATCTTTTGTAGACACGTGTATTAGTCATTGTGATTCCAGAAAACAAATAATGCAAACATTGTATATGTAAAGATTAGCCAAACATTGTATATGTAAAGATTAACCTAGTTATAGCTTAATGAAAAAAGGTAAGATGTATCTATAAAGATTAGCGCAGAAAAAAGGGAAAAAATTGTTGCATATGGTCTCAAATGGAAATGGTCTGAATTTATTTTGCCTTGCAGTGTGTGTGCGAACCCTGGAACTGTTTAATATGCGCCTGCAAGTATGGTGGGGAAGGGGCGAGGCTAAGGTGTTCAAGGCGATGCTTGTGTTATAAGCGCGCCTTCGAAAGTGTGTGCGTGTTAGTTAAGGTTAGGTTAGGTACTTGTATGAGCAATTTCGCCTTATGGGCTCTTCTGTTTAGGCCAGCGATTGTAGATTTTCAAAAGGCTGCTCTGCCATCATCGCTGAAGTTGGCTACGATGACCTGTTGACCTATATTTCCATTTTCTCTTGGTCAACACTGATCGGTTGAAAGTCGTTAGGAAATGCCTCTGTGACGCAATCGAAGATCTCCTGGTACAAGTGTTGGAAATCCTTGGCGAAATATGATAGTTTAGTCCTGTTTCATCCCGCCGTATACATGTCGACAGTACCACAGCGTAGGCAAGGCGTCATAGACAGTCGACAGACTTGAGTGTACAGAATTTATTTACCATACCACATGATTAAGCGTAGGCAAGCCCTCTCGGCCACACACAACAAACGAGCGTTTTGACGGTATAAATTCAGAGCATGGACTCCCTTGTCTCGCTTATGATAAATACGTATTAATATTCGTTCTCTGAACTCGAGTTGCCTTTGGCCTTGTGAAGTACCTTGAGACGTGATGAATTCAGATATATGACGTAGGAAGATCTTTCGGCGCACTTTTATGAAGAGCGAGCGTTCCATCGTGGCTGTTTGGGATTGTATGGGGGAAGATCACGTTACAGTCACCCGGTTAGGATATGATGAAGTATCATGGGCGACATTGATATACCCGTAGGGCTCGGTGAAGAGGCGCCTTGCCCTTTGTTGATAGGAGCCCACCCGCCCGATCGTAGGTGGTGGTAGAGTCCACGGCTGAGGAGAGTACTTAACCTACAGCGTGGCGCGTACTGTACCTAGCGCTTAACAGAGCGTCCGTAGGGCGTCGAGATGTTTGTAATGTCTGTGGGGAATATTTTTTTTTCTTTCTTTTAATGTTGATCAGTAATCATTGTCTTGAGGGTCTTCCAGTATGTGAATTATACCGTCTGTGCTGCCAGGAGTAGGTAAGGTGCTCAGTCGTTTAAATTTGTTTCGATTTTCGTACTCCCGGTTGTGAATATATATGTGCATTACATCGCGTGAGACAGCGACAAAGTATAATAATTACCTTCGCGGTGATATCGCTTACCATAAAGGGGGTCGAAGTTGGTAAGCGATAATATTCTAGCCTTTGGAGAAAAAAATGATTTGAAGTTATCATCGATTTTCGTTTCCATCCTGGTTAGCCCATCCTGGTTAGCAAAATCCAGCAGCTGTTGTTCTGTTCTGCTAGCTCAGTGAAGGGACGCTAAACATATGCAATACAACGTTATTTACATTTCTCTTCCGTGTGAGGGTGACCCGAGGGGTGATGTGTTAAGTATGAGATTTATCGTTGGATGGCGTATGATTCGTAGATCACGGGTGGATGTGAGGATGTCCCGTGGGCAACAGGCAGATCCTGATTGCCTTGATAGTGAATAATGTCCTTGTTTATTATTGATTAATTAATTAAATATATAGGTAGAAGATAGATAGACAACAATCCAAGCTGAGTCTCAGCGGTGAGGTTAGGAAGCAGGGCTTCCGCCTCTACATGGTAGGTAGATGGGTGTGAAAGTTACCACAGCAGCCAACCAACCCTCCGCGAGCCTCGGTGTCGATTACCATACTGCTGCATCACCCGCTCCCCAGCCTCGTTGTTACTGGACGTGTTCCTGGCGTGATGACAGGTGTAATTGTGGTCTACCAACACACACACACACACACGAGTGTGCCATCTTGACTTTAAAGCGGGGCGGGAGCATTATGTGAACTTGCCAGGAAGATGGAGGAGCCGTAAAACTTGGCCCTCTGTTCTTCGTATATTATCTTTTTTTTTTTTTTTTCCCTCATTCGGTCACTGGAACGCAACCCATATTCTCGAGGTCCGTTCCGGAAACATAAGAAAAATGTCAGAAATATGTGGATGTGTGTACCGTGAAGTTATTGAACACAGTATCAAGAATACACACACACACACACACACACACACACACACACACACACACACACACACACACACACGGCAACCTACACAAGCCGGTACGACAAGGATTTAAAGGAGAATGATCCTGCCTTTGACATTAGCTCCACCAATGAGAAGATACAGAAACCGCCGAGGAAGGGAAAAAATTGCAAGTTATTTATAGACTTTACGAATGGAGGCTTTAGACAAAATGGCGGAGCCCGCAAAGGGGATTGATTCTTGCCAGAAATACAAGAATGCTATCTGATGAGCCATTTATGTTTGAGAAATGTAATACTTTTGGCTAAACAAAAACGAGTTAGACAGATTGATGACGTAGCAGTCTTGGGTATTCAGCAGAGAACAACAAAGGAGCCCGGGAAATATAGCTTCTGACGAATCGCAGGTTCTATCGTACGTTTTCTGTGACCGAATTCAACAAAATTAACTTCTATTTATTTAGGAAATATAAAGCTTAACACTAAGGAAAGTTAACCTTTTCAAGTGAGTCAACTTGGCTAAAATGATTTAGTTAGATTTTTCCGTCATTATATATATATATATTTTGTGATTTGTCGAATAGTTATATTTTATTTCGTGCAAGAAGACTTGATTTTATATTTTCCAAGGACACTTCTGTTTAATAGTAATGGATGATGGATCGTAATCTTACCCATATTCATTGAGGGCTGTGGTTCTTAGCTTGCTTGAGTCGCTTAGTCCCTTCAGTTTGCGGACTTGCGTCAAGAAATGTTTAACCATAATTTACGTTGAACGTACGTAACGTAGATATGCTTAAAATATATTGCTCAGCACTCAGTAAGGCAGATGTTTATTCACAACCCTTTATAGTTAAAGATTGGAACCTCGAGGAGTAACACCACGTACCATTTGGATAGCTCTCGTTCACTTCTTGGGGGGCTGGCTTCCAGGTAGCCGCACGTTTGCGGCACAGAAACCGGGGTGGGTGGTTTCCTCCGCACTTTTCCTTGGTAGCGAGAGTCACTTTCACGGTAACGTCACGTTTGGCAGCGGGAGGTATGGTGCGTGACGCGGGGGTTGGCAACACTGTCGGCACAGTTTATTCGGCCGCCCACGACGCTCACTGCGGATGGATGTCCAACCTGACGTAACTATGTAAAGATGTATATCTTTCATTGTTAGCGGATCAACACATCGAGAGAAATGGCGGGTTTTTTTCTCAGACTTCAAAACTTATATTTATTTGCGATTTTGAAGATTCTGTCGGGCATTGTCTCCCACTATACGCCAGAAACCTATTGGCATGACAGACCTATGTAAACACATCGTTGTGTTCCCCATAGAGAAATTCTGGAACTTGGAAACATACCACTTGAAGTACCTGGTATTGCATATTTTAATTGCTTCTTAGTCCTATGGGATCGTGACTTCTATCAGTGTGACTTTATTAAAGAACAATGCTGAGGTCTGGTCTCGGAACAGGATAAGAATCGAAGCAAAGTTTTGATTATTTTTTCTCAGAAATTGGCCAGCGCCTTTCACACAAATTCTTTACAAACGTTTAAACGTCTCATTTAAATCCATCTTGAAACGGTGTTATATGGGACAGGAGAGCTCTCAATATTTAAGCTCCCAACATCGACTCTGCATTGATTTAGCGAAGCCTAGGTCTTCCGTTCGGCTGTCGTTGGCGACAGCGCCACCTGCTGCTGCAGACGACTTATCTGTTGCCGATCCCTTTACCACTTTCCTCCTCGTGTTTCTTGGGCTTCCTGATATTTTCTCCAGTGTTGATGAGGGTGGAGGTGTTGGTGGTTAGGACGGTGATCCACTCGCAGTTTCATAATCGTCATTCCTCATTAAAGGAGAAAGCTAGCGCGCTCAACTTCAATTGAAGTCACCCTTACTCTTTTTCGTTGGATTTCTCTTGGTTATTTGTCATCTTTTCGGCAGCTACCCGCAGGCCTTCCCAGACCAGCCATATCTGTTTTATGGTTTGACCATATTTATATTAACTTTTAGAGATCAGAGCACGCCCCTTCAGATTTGATGGTCTAACCTCTGGCCTGACTCTTCAAGGGGTTTACAGGTCAGTTTTACTTGCGGCCGTGATAGCAGTGTTTTAGGCTGGACAGGTGTTGTCCCGTTTGAGTTCACTGCAAAGCCTTGTCCGTAGCTGGAGGCAGAACCGCCAAGGAGGTGCTGCAATAGCAACCAGATGTTGTTGTTATGGCTGTGTTCCTGCGTAGCCACCCACTTTCGCCAGTCATTGGCGCACGTCATGAATAGACAGCGAGAAAATATTTACGTTTGCAAATGATATCTTCTTTGTGTGTGTGTGTGTGTATATATATATATATATATATATATATATATATATATATATATATATATATATATATATATATACAGAGCCTTTGTTATCCTTGTGGGTAGGAGAGAAAGAATATTACCCACGTATCTTATGCGTGCGGTAGAAGGTAAGTAGGTGGGGGGGGGGGATTGGGTAGTCATCTTTTTTTAATCAGTTTCTAAAAGTAGAAAAAGAGGAGGGAGCAAAGCTA
Organism: Panulirus ornatus; assembly: GCF_036320965.1. Taxonomy (NCBI): domain Eukaryota; kingdom Metazoa; phylum Arthropoda; class Malacostraca; order Decapoda; family Palinuridae; genus Panulirus; species Panulirus ornatus. Next base: position 26,385,941 of record NC_092280.1, on the reverse strand, counting down.
GGATTTTTCCTCGAAGGCTCTGCTCCTGAAGCTACCTCGCAAAGGTGGAATTATTGTGTGTGTGTGTGTGTGTGTGTGTATATATATATATATATATATATATATATATATATATATATATATATATATATATATATAAAGTAGGTCACAGTGATGCGCGTGATCTAGTATTTGTGGTAACCACGTGGAAAAGTGGAGCACGGTAAGTCCGAGTGCTTTTTCGTGTATGATCACATCTCCGTTGACGATGTGGTTTTACAGGAAAGTGCACTCGGGTTTTTTGTGCTTCGCTTTTCCTCGAGACTATCGGCATATATATATATATATATATATATATATATATATATATAGAGAGAGAGAGAGAGAGAGAGAGAGAGAGAGAGAGAGAGAGAGAGAGAGAGAGAATTTACCAGTATTTACAAGACTGCTTAAAGACGCCAATCGCGTATCGCTCACTGCCGGAAGATCCGGAGCATGTGTGGGATGAGGAAATTATTGTTTGTGGACTGAATGCCAGGACCCAATGTGTCACGGGTGAGGCAGGGAAAAGACAGCGACACGGGCTAAAGGAGTGTAACTTGATAGCCGCGGAAACTTTTGGCTATGCGCAGCCGTCACTAACTGTACTGACACCCATGCATTACTGAGAGAGAGAGAGAGAGAGAGAGAGAGAGAGAGAGAGAGAGAGAGAGAGAGAGAGAGATCCTCAATCTATGGAATAACTTCAATTGTCAGTTTTCTACTTGCTATTTTGCAAAAAGATTTTCAGTCATTGCCAGTAACAGTTGTTGGTAATTACAAGTGTCCATAAGAATGTGAGACTGGGCCGACATAGTATTATATTTCGACTTCACTAAGTTCACAGAAAAATATGGAGCATGCGATGCTGATGGGTTTTGAGATAATTTTGTAAGAGTAATGAGATTGTATGTGGTTGAGATGATGGTCCTTCAGTATATTGTGTATCGTGTAGAGCGGCTCTTCTTAGGTCAACCCTCTCCCCCTACCACCCTGTATCGACCCCGGAGCAGACGGTCACGTCTCCGTCATGCACGCACGCGGCGCGACCGCAGCTTAATCGCTCACGTACGCCTCTTCCACGGTTCGTCCGCAACTTACACTCTTACTTTCGCGTTATGAACGCGACGACCGCAGGCAGACTTGATCGCTTACTTTCGCGTCTGGCACGCCGGTTTATACGGCCGCAACTCGACCCTTGAGGATCGGATCGGGTTGTTGTGGCTACTATGAGGCCTTGGCCTCCAACAGCCCAAAGGGGCTATCTGTAGACGACCTCAGAAATTATCTAAGGTTAAGGTATGCACTTGGTTAGGAATTTGGGAGGGGGAACAGAAAAAGATTTGTTGGGAATCATGGAAAAAAACGTAAAGTTTGGCGAGGCATATTCTTTAACTTCGATGTATGTAACCTCGATCTCCGGGACCTTTGCTTGCAGGTGGGATGGAGTGCGTTCTTCAGTCTTCAGTTGCGTAAGTGTGGTGTGATATTTTTATAATTACCACAGAACCAGTTTCTGTGAAATAGTTACCCAGGACCTTTCTAAAGGCTGCGCTATTTCCAGCACAAGGAAAATGTTGACTTCTTTGGAATGAGTTCACTTTGAGGCTGTAACAACCTCGCCAAAGGTGACTTTTCACTTGATGTTTAACTTGAGCAGGCGGAGTCCACCAACACAGTTGATTATATATATATATATATATATATATATATATATATATATATATATATATATATATATATATATATATATATATATATCGTATAAGAAGACAACTCCACCACATCCTTTTTTGACACATTCGAGATTACTGATTAGTTTAAGAAAAGCACAGACCATTTCTTTTGCGTAATTTCCTGCGCACAACTGTACTAGCTTTGATCTCAACCGTACGACCTCTGATTATTATTACTACTTGATCTATGACCTGACCCTTATGGGTAAGGTCAAGCCGTCACACGCAGCAGTCGTTCCCTACAGGTCAAGGGGCAAGTGTCTGAGGTTGACTGCGTGAAAAATCATTCACATTTATCAGTTTTCTTTATATTAATGTTACATAACATTTACATCATCGCACTCTTCACTGTACCATTTTGAGGTGCGGTATTTGCTCTCCGTATTATGAATGGGGTCCCATTTTATTTTCTCTGGAGAATAGAATCTTTGAACTAGAACTTGGTGTTATGTGTCTTGAGATTGTTTATCGTAGAACCGTTATTAAAGTTTATTTCCATAGCTATGTCTACAAATATGTGTATATGAACGTTCACTCGTGTATAGCTACGTCTATTTCTTTATGTGGATTTCATAAGGCCATCGTCCAACGTGCCGTCTATGAATGTGTAAACTCCTCTTGTACCTCATAAATACACGAAGCCCGTCTTCCTACGCCCTATATTTTAATATATTAAACGCATCTTTCCTTAGCGCATTTACTATAGTTTTAAGAAGCCTATGTCCCCCGCACTCTATAGTTTCAGTCTTGAATCTTCGGAGGAGGTAGGTGGTGGAGGTGGCAGCCGTGTTCACAAACAAGGGGGTCACTGTGACAAGCAGGCAAATGTTGGGTGGGAGGCGGGAGGCTGGTTGTCACTCCTCCCTAGCCCCTCCCCCTTGCGTTACCGGCTCATCCTCGCCAGAGACAGAAGCCCCTCACATGTACCCGGACTTGATGCTGTCCTTGTTCATGTATCACCTATCAGTAGCTTATGGCTCCTGACTGGATGCAACCGGCCGTGTGAGGAAACCCAGAACTTTAAGACTTGAAATAAGTTTAACTGAATTTTTCAACTGATGTACGGACTGTCCGGCGGAGTCGTTCCGTGGGGGTGGCTGGGGAATGGTTGACCCCCCCGCGCGCTGTGCTGCCGCTTGGCTATGCCCAGGGTGATGCCATATGTCCACATATTTACCCTCCACACACACATATACACACTTGCCTACCTTCTGCTTCACGGCTAGGTCAGGAGAGGCAGAGTCAGCATGACAGAGGTGATCTTGTAAATGTTTATCCAAAACTGAAGGGTCTGTGTGATGCGTGTAATTTCCAGGAGCTTATGCAACAGGTGGTGTCCTCAGTAGCCGGCTTCTTTCACTTCATTACCCCCAACAGGTTATGACACCACCAGTACCCATACCATGCCACTCTCAAACCCCTCCCATGCACTTACCTTCATCCTAATCGATATTTATTGTAGTACTTATGCTTCCACTACAAGGCTCCGTCGGGACGTGCTGTTGGTCTCGTTGTTAAAACTTGAACGCTAACGTTCTATAAATTGACCGAGGTTGACGGTAGCTCGGCGATGATGGCCGAGTCTTCGAGGCCGGTCGGTCGGTCGCCTCCCCCCTCTACCCCCCAGTTCCCACCCGCCAGTGGGCTTGACGCGCTTGGGTACCGGGTATATCACGTCTCATTTCACAAAACACTCATTATGCGTATTCAGCAAGTGCCTCCGTGTAGGTGGGTGGGTTTAATTCATGCTCATTGTTAACAGTGAACATTCTGTTAGGTGGCGGTGTATAAGAGGTGGTTTGTAGTGGTGATGGCCGGGCATGCGGCTGATGTCCTAGGAGAGCGGCCCCCTGCTAGGGTGGGAGGAGTGGTGGCATTTGCGTGTGGGTGTTGTACACTGGACTGGTCATGGGTTTGTCTTGGTGTTGGCGGCGCAGCTCCAGCATCCAGGTCCGACTCTCTCCCGGAGCCTGTTCTATCCTGCCTGCCCTTACTGGAATATCGGCCCCTGAATAAATTATTTTTTTTAAAGGTGTATAAAGCCATGAATTATGTCGGCCAGGTGAGCAAGAGGCAGCCGGTTGCAGGAGTGCTTGCAGCATCAGGGAGTGCTCGTCACAAGCTGTCTCCAGGGGTGGAAGAACCAGTTTTGTTTTGTTTTTATAGCCATTGGGCTGTCTTTTTGTCATATTTTCCACTATATGATTTAGTACTATCTCCGTTATTTGCTCAGATTTGGTTTATATTCAGTTAATAGCGTTCTTTAGGATATACTTAGCAAACTGACGAAATAATCGGCATTAGGCTTCGTTGAACATACCTCAAAACAGTAGATAACAGTGAAGGATTAGAATACTGTCAACCAATTGTATTTGATCCACTTTTCTTTGGTGGCAATACCATGGATTGTTCATTGTTTTTCTGCGAAAACAGTCACTCGACAGAAGACCAAAGGTCCCCCGACTGGACGTTACCAGTATATTTTGCACGGGAACCAATACCTTGTAAACTCCAGACAGCTATCATTCAGTGTAGTGTGGTCCAAGGGCGTAGAGAAAATTAGGAGCCGCTGCCTAACGAAATACGTTCGAATTATGTATTTGAATTGGCGTTTTATTAAGAGTGATCAGTCATTCAGAGAAGCTGCTCGTGCTCTTTTTTTTTTTCTTTTTGATAATTTATGACAGCAAATGACACGGCATAAAGATGTTTCATCATTACACACACACACACACACACACACACACACACACGCACAAACACAGAGTAGACGCGTTACCGGACTCTCCTACGTCACACTGTGAGCGAAAAAGTCTTTGGCAGGACTGTATTTTTCGGGAGTAAAGTCTTATATCGAAAGAACTGCTCATTCCTAAGGAGTCCATGATATCCCTGCGACTTGGACTAATGTAGCCTTGGAGCTGCAGGAGCTCCCGAAAAGAGGGATCGGGGTCATATATATATATATATATATATATATATATATATATATATATATATATGATCATATATACTAGAGGTGGTGATCGGACTTCCGTGCAAATGGTAGTACTAACGAGGCTGTATCGTGGTTAGCAGAGGGAAAGGGGTGCAGTCTCGTGGACGACCTTCATGCTTAATAGGAGTCCATCATTTCCATGTTCCTGCTCGGCGTGTGGCATTGAAGTTGCCGGATCCCCCCCACCAAAAAGAAAAAAAAAGTGGTCCTGGGTTTTACATAATAATTCAACAGACGTCAGACATATACTTTTGTAACCAGTATATTAAGTGTCGAGTTTGAAATACCTATTATTGCAAGGCTTTGAAGCAAAAACCATATTAATTAATTTTCATGACATTTTAACATGTCATTATCTTGATATTGCCTAAGTCGACATGTTGTTATGCCATGATGTATTTACATAATGTTTGTCGCTGAAAATGCCTTACTAAGGGCTTTATTTACTTTTTGGGGGAAAAAAATTTATCATCCAGAGTAAAAAAAAGGAAAAAAATTTTTCAGTTCTTGTTATCCAAAGGTATAAATAATATTTTGTATGCACATTTTCTGTTGGCAACGCAAAGAAAATATCATCAGAAAGTGAAAAAAAAAACGAAAATATGATTGTGATCATGAATTTACAGGTCTTGCAGAGCAAATCAGTTCAATGAAACAGTTGAATCTAGGAAGCTCGATGGCCCTGATCATGAATTTACAAGACGCGGAGAAAATCAGCTTCGTAAAGCAGTTGAAGCTAGTGTAGCTCGATGGCTCTGATCTTGCAGAGAAAATCAGCTTCGTAAAACAGGTGAAGCTAGCCTAGCTTCGGTAACTGGGATATGGATAAGGCCAAGTTTAAGTGGCTGAGTTAAAGGGGATGGATATGACAAAGTGTGGAAGGGACTGGATATGGCACGGTAGGAGGGCTGGGTATGGTAGAATGTAAGGGGTTGGGCATCACAAGAAAAGTGGCGAGCGGCGAAGCGTCAGCTCGGACCCCGCTTCGTCCCGCCCAACACAGCACTGACTACACTTGCTCCTGTCATTGTGCAGTTGACAGCTATTACATCATGGGGTGTGTGTGTGTGCTTGTGGTGTATCTTTGTCTGTGTACTGTATTTACAGTACGCTTGTGTAACGTGTTTAAGGGGAGAGTTTTTTACACGTTGCCGAACTCATAACCTTTCATGTATACAGTACTGTTTCATCTTCACACCCACATACACTATATATATATATATATATATATATATATATATATATATATATATATATATATATATATATATATATATATATACTGCTTTTTCTGTATAGGACCATGATCATCAGAGGCTGCCCCCTCCCCGAGACACGGGTGGACTGTGTTTTAAACCGCATAGCTTTTTAAGTCCATAAGTCTTTCACATTTCGTAAGGTCGAACGCGGTGCGAGTGGGCGGGAGATGACGTATTAACGTTGGAGGCGGCGGCAGCATACCGTGGGCGTGAGTGGTCCCAGGGCTGTATAAGGTGTTGGTGGTGTTCCAGGCGACGCCTGTGATTCAGCCACGACCTGGCCCTCAGGGCGGGGCTGTGTCGGGAATGGTCGCCGTGTTACAAGGGCCTGTGTGGGCCGCTGCTGCTGGAGATGACGACGGAGGGCGGAGGCCCCAGCACCTGGCCTGGGTGGTGGCCAGAGGCAGTGCAGGATGTTTTTAAAAGGCCTCCTCCTCCTGGAGGCCATTAAGGGGTGTAGAGGACATTTAAGGACTTGTTCCACGCCCTTCTCACTGGCCGGGTAGGATCCGGCATAACATACTTACGCAACTCTTGAACTCATTAATTAAACTGTGTTGTTGCTTCTCGATTATGAGGGTAATGAGTGAGGCGTTGCAGAGGACTCTCATGGTATCTCGTAGTGGTTTAGTGTGTAGTATTAAACAAACAAGGGAATGTGTGGTGGGTTGTGGTTACGGGCAGCAGTTTACACCTCCCTGGCATTAGCTAGGTCTGGCTTATCAAAGGTCTCACTCTTTCAGAGTAAGAAACGGGTCGGCGGGTCATATAGGATTGAATTCAGGGTGGGTGACCTTGTCATATGGATATATATTATTTTTATTTCTGCAGAAAATGGTGTTTGATGATTTTGTAAGTCGGGGGCGCACGCAAACAAAGATGCCGCCAAGTTAAATCACGAAAAGGTCAAGACGGGTCGGGGATAAGATTTCGTGAGTCCAAAACTTTGGGTCTACTTTTGAAAAAAAAAAAAGCTTTCTAGTTTTCAAGCCGAAGTTATACGGTCATTAACGTCATCAAGATTGAAATTGGAGTTATTTTTTTAATGAATGAGCTGGTGGGAAAATTTTGCGTGATTGGTGGCTCTCGAAGAAAACGACTCTTTGTGAACTCGCTGAGGTAACAAGATGTGTGCCTGTGAGGCAACAGCAGGCGCTAATATGGGGAGAGGCGCTTCAGTGCATTTAACGCAAGCGATGTCATCCGACCACAGCGCACAACGGCTAATCCCACGGAAGGAGTGGAATCATTTTGTATCGCTCTAGAACACATGGAGAAATCGAGAACTTATGAAATACAGTTTACGTAAATGTGTTGTATTTTATGGAAAAGTAATATATATATGTATATATTATACTTATTCGCTGTCTCCCGCGTCAGCGAGGTAGCTCAAGGAAACATACGAGGAATGGCCCAACCCACCCACAGACACATGTAATATACATGCATATATATTGTGTGTCTGTATTTTTGTATTGAGATGTGTTATGAAATAAAAGTTTATGAACGTAGTTTTGGAAATTTTACTGAATACACTCAGGTCAAATGCTTGTTGGATCAGTGGGTCACGTGTCAGAGAAGTCTGACGGGTCACGGTTCAAGGCTGGTGACCCGTTTCCAACTCTGCTCACTCTTTGTGTATCGACCCACTGAACGACACTGCAAGACCCATGGAGCACGACGCAGCGCGAACCTTTAGAGTAATATGGTACGACCCAGTGAGCACAACGGCACGGCCCATGAGCAGGACAGTACGGCCCTTGAGCACGGCGGTACGATCCATGAGCACGACAGTATAATTTTGGCGACCCTTTGGTATTAATGTATGGACTTCGTCCTTACGAGATTATATATATATATATATATATATATATATATATATATATATATATATATATATATATATATATATATATGCACATAGAATTGAATACGAAAGCAGTTTTAGAGTTATTGATATTTTTTTCTCATGTTCTCTAATTTTCTCAGTATTATTCTACCAATAGGTGGGTGCTCAAAAACCAGTTATCTAGAACTGTCCGTTTTATTTCAATCAAAGAGAAAAAAACTGCGTTATGAAACTTGGATATGATATATAACGCAAACAAAACATAAACAAGAAACGCACTCTGTAAAGACACAGTACATAGCACATAAAAGTAAGGAAAAACAATGAAAGCGAAACATGAAAAGTACAATGATTGTTCATTTGTTTCGCTTGTAGTGTTTTCCCTTACTTTTATTTGCGTTATTCAGATGATAAATGGGGTAGAGGAATCTGGAAGTTTCTTCGACAAGAAGGACTCAGAAGGTATATAGAGAATGACATGCATAGTTGGCTGTGAGTGGATCAGTTTGTACGGATAGACCGATATGCTGTTAGTGAGGATAGAGTGTCATAAGGATAGCAGTGTCCAGTTAAGATTCGTGCGGTAGACTGCCATCCGTAAGGTGTAGATTGCAGATAGACCGTCATCCGCATAGTAAATGTACTGTTAAACTGGATTTCGTTTCTCCAAATCTTGCTCCTTGAGAAAATTAAAGGGGAGAGTGTGCGCTCTGTAAACGTCTTCCAACAGAAGTAACTTTTTCTCGACTTTTTTCTGAGGTAGGGTATCTGATTTTTACTCGATGGTCAGAGGAAGGCGAGAAGTCCAGCAGATACTCTTTCCCAGATCAGAAGGACTTTTGACCGACACATTTCGAGTTGTCCACTCATCATCGATATCGCAGAGACTTCGAGAAATGTTTGACAAGTGTTTTAAAGTAACGCACAACTTCAGTAACGTGTTGGGGGATGTAGACGTAACAGGTGCAGAGCTGAAGAGCAATTTCACCCACAGATTTTGAGTGGTGCTTATCTCTGATGTAGTAAACACGTTGCTAACTGTTGTAAAAGAGTTACGTTTGCCCAAGTTTTGGAGGTAGTCTTCAGTATTAGGTTTTTTTTTTATTGAACAAAAGCTTTCCATCCATCCTTTTGTTTCACGTATGACTAACCTTTCCTTGGTCGACTTGGTCTTGCATCTAGAATCTCAAAGTTTTAATAAAAAAAAAAAATACAATGAGCGGTACGTCTATAGCGTTACAGTTATTTTTAAGTCTTTAATATCAAAAGATAGTTCTAGATATGTCATTATTTAATACCGGAATTTTTTAAGACACACCACATTCCATCGGGGCGGCTCTCTTGTCCCCACCGCGACTAGCGGTACTATACCTACCATCTGCTGGGAATTGTAATAGTATACGGGACTGAGAAATGATGCTTTATAGAAGAGGATGCAACTCTCATAAGCCGATGACCTCCATAACCTGTGGGAACTTTTGAAGGTTGTCGTATGTTAATCTGGAAACGAGAAACTGGACCCAAGTGTTCTGATGGACAGCTAACTGCCTCGGGTGTTCTAAAGCGGGGGAGTAGCAGCAGCTGCAGCCTCGGGTGTGTTCTAAAGCGGGGATGTAGCAGCAGCTGCCTCGGGTGTTCTAAAGCGGGGGTATAGCAGCAGTAGCTGCCTCGGGTGTTCTAAAGCGTGGGTGTAGCAGCAGCTGCCTCGGGTGTTCTAAAGCGGGGATGTAGCAGCAGCTGCCTCGGGTGTTCTAAAGCGGGGATGTAGCAGCAGCTGCCTCGGGTGTTCTAAAGCGGGGGTGTAGCAGCAGCTGCCTCGGGTGTTCTAAAGCGGGGATGTAGCAGCAGCTGCCTCGGGTGTTCTAAAGCGGGGATGTAGCAGCAGCTGCCTCGGGTGTTCTAAAGCGGGGATGTAGCAGCAGCTGCCTCGGGTGTTCTAAAGCGGGGATGTAGCAGCAGCTGCCTCGGGTGTTCTAAAGCGGGGATGTAGCAGCAGCTGCCTCGGGTGTTCTAAAGCGGGGATGTAGCAGCAGCTGCCTCGGGTGTTCTAAAGCGGGGATGTAGCAGCAGCTGCCTCGGGTGTTCTAAAGCGGGGATGTAGCAGCAGCTGCCTCGGGTGTTCTAAAGCGGGGATGTAGCAGCAGCTGCCTCGGGTGTTCTAAAGCGGGGATGTAGCAGCAGCTGCCTCGGGTGTTCTAAAGCGGGGATGTAGCAGCAGCTGCCTCGGGTGTTCTAAAGCGGGGATGTAGCAGCAGCTGCCTCGGGTGTTCTAAAGCGGGGATGTAGCAGCAGCTGCCTCGGGTGTTCTAAAGCGGGGATGTAGCAGCAGCTGCCTCGGGTGTTCTAAAGCGGGGATGTAGCAGCAGCTGCCTCGGGTGTTCTAAAGCGGGGATGTAGCAGCAGCTGCCTCGGGTGTTCTAAAGCGGGGATGTAGCAGCAGCTGCCTCGGGTGTTCTAAAGCGGGGATGTAGCAGCAGCTGCCTCGGGTGTTCTAAAGCGGGGGAGTAGCAGCAGCTGCAGCCTCGGGTGTGTTCTAAAGCGGGGATGTAGCAGCAGCTGCCTCGGGTGTTCTAAAGCGGGGATGTAGCAGCAGCTGCCTCGGGTGTTCTAAAGCGGGGATGTAGCAGCAGCTGCCTCGGGTGTTCTAAAGCGGGGATGTAGCAGCAGCTGCCTCGGGTGTTCTAAAGCGGGGATGTAGCAGCAGCTGCCTCGGGTGTTCTAAAGCGGGGATGTAGCAGCAGCTGCCTCGGGTGTTCTAAAGCGGGGATGTAGCAGCAGCTGCCTCGGGTGTTCTAAAGCGGGGATGTAGCAGCAGCTGCCTCGGGTGTTCTAAAGCGGGGATGTAGCAGCAGCTGCCTCGGGTGTTCTAAAGCGGGGATGTAGCAGCAGCTGCCTCGGGTGTTCTAAAGCGGGGATGTAGCAGCAGCTGCCTCGGGTGTTCTAAAGCGGGGATGTAGCAGCAGCTGCCTCGGGTGTTCTAAAGCGGGGATGTAGCAGCAGCTGCCTCGGGTGTTCTAAAGCGGGGATGTAGCAGCAGCTGCCTCGGGTGTTCTAAAGCGGGGATGTAGCAGCAGCTGCCTCGGGTGTTCTAAAGCGGGGATGTAGCAGCAGCTGCCTCGGGTGTTCTAAAGCGGGGATGTAGCAGCAGCTGCCTCGGGTGTTCTAAAGCGGGGATGTAGCAGCAGCTGCCTCGGGTGTTCTAAAGCGGGGATGTAGCAGCAGCTGCCTCGGGTGTTCTAAAGCGGGGATGTAGCAGCAGCTGCCTCGGGTGTTCTAAAGCGGGGATGTAGCAGCAGCTGCCTCGGGTGTTCTAAAGCGGGGATGTAGCAGCAGCTGCCTCGGGTGTTCTAAAGCGGGGATGTAGCAGCAGCTGCCTCGGGTGTTCTAAAGCGGGGATGTAGCAGCAGCTGCCTCGGGTGTTCTAAAGCGGGGGAGTAGCAGCAGCTGCAGCCTCGGGTGTGTTCTAAAGCGGGGATGTAGCAGCAGCTGCCTCGGGTGTTCTAAAGCGGGGATGTAGCAGCAGCTGCCTCGGGTGTTCTAAAGCGGGGATGTAGCAGCAGCTGCCTCGGGTGTTCTAAAGCGGGGATGTAGCAGCAGCTGCCTCGGGTGTTCTAAAGCGGGGATGTAGCAGCAGCTGCCTCGGGTGTTCTAAAGCGGGGATGTAGCAGCAGCTGCCTCGGGTGTTCTAAAGCGGGGATGTAGCAGCAGCTGCCTCGGGTGTTCTAAAGCGGGGATGTAGCAGCAGCTGCCTCGGGTGTTCTAAAGCGGGGGAGTAGCAGCAGCTGCAGCCTCGGGTGTGTTCTAAAGCGGGGATGTAGCAGCAGCTGCCTCGGGTGTTCTAAAGCGGGGATGTAGCAGCAGCTGCCTCGGGTGTTCTAAAGCGGGGATGTAGCAGCAGCTGCCTCGGGTGTTCTAAAGCGGGGATGTAGCAGCAGCTGCCTCGGGTGTTCTAAAGCGGGGATGTAGCAGCAGCTGCCTCGGGTGTTCTAAAGCGGGGATGTAGCAGCAGCTGCCTCGGGTGTTCTAAAGCGGGGATGTAGCAGCAGCTGCCTCGGGTGTTCTAAAGCGGGGATGTAGCAGCAGCTGCCTCGGGTGTTCTAAAGCGGGGATGTAGCAGCAGCTGCCTCGGGTGTTCTAAAGCGGGGATGTAGCAGCAGCTGCCTCGGGTGTTCTAAAGCGGGGATGTAGCAGCAGCTGCCTCGGGTGTTCTAAAGCGGGGATGTAGCAGCAGCTGCCTCGGGTGTTCTAAAGCGGGGATGTAGCAGCAGCTGCCTCGGGTGTTCTAAAGCGGGGATGTAGCAGCAGCTGCCTCGGGTGTTCTAAAGCGGGGATGTAGCAGCAGCTGCCTCGGGTGTTCTAAAGCGGGGGAGTAGCAGCAGCTGCAGCCTCGGGTGTGTTCTAAAGCGGGGATGTAGCAGCAGCTGCCTCGGGTGTTCTAAAGCGGGGATGTAGCAGCAGCTGCCTCGGGTGTTCTAAAGCGGGGATGTAGCAGCAGCTGCCTCGGGTGTTCTAAAGCGGGGATGTAGCAGCAGCTGCCTCGGGTGTTCTAAAGCGGGGATGTAGCAGCAGCTGCCTCGGGTGTTCTAAAGCGGGGATGTAGCAGCAGCTGCCTCGGGTGTTCTAAAGCGGGGATGTAGCAGCAGCTGCCTCGGGTGTTCTAAAGCGGGGGAGTAGCAGCAGCTGCAGCCTCGGGTGTGTTCTAAAGCGGGGATGTAGCAGCAGCTGCCTCGGGTGTTCTAAAGCGGGGATGTAGCAGCAGCTGCCTCGGGTGTTCTAAAGCGGGGATGTAGCAGCAGCTGCCTCGGGTGTTCTAAAGCGGGGATGTAGCAGCAGCTGCCTCGGGTGTTCTAAAGCGGGGATGTAGCAGCAGCTGCCTCGGGTGTTCTAAAGCGGGGATGTAGCAGCAGCTGCCTCGGGTGTTCTAAAGCGGGGATGTAGCAGCAGCTGCCTCGGGTGTTCTAAAGCGGGGATGTAGCAGCAGCTGCCTCGGGTGTTCTAAAGCGGGGATGTAGCAGCAGCTGCCTCGGGTGTTCTAAAGCGGGGATGTAGCAGCAGCTGCCTCGGGTGTTCTAAAGCGGGGATGTAGCAGCAGCTGCCTCGGGTGTTCTAAAGCGGGGATGTAGCAGCAGCTGCCTCGGGTGTTCTAAAGCGGGGATGTAGCAGCAGCTGCCTCGGGTGTTCTAAAGCGGGGGAGTAGCAGCAGCTGCAGCCTCGGGTGTGTTCTAAAGCGGGGATGTAGCAGCAGCTGCCTCGGGTGTTCTAAAGCGGGGATGTAGCAGCAGCTGCCTCGGGTGTTCTAAAGCGGGGATGTAGCAGCAGCTGCCTCGGGTGTTCTAAAGCGGGGATGTAGCAGCAGCTGCCTCGGGTGTTCTAAAGCGGGGATGTAGCAGCAGCTGCCTCGGGTGTTCTAAAGCGGGGATGTAGCAGCAGCTGCCTCGGGTGTTCTAAAGCGGGGATGTAGCAGCAGCTGCCTCGGGTGTTCTAAAGCGGGGGAGTAGCAGCAGCTGCAGCCTCGGGTGTGTTCTAAAGCGGGGATGTAGCAGCAGCTGCCTCGGGTGTTCTAAAGCGGGGATGTAGCAGCAGCTGCCTCGGGTGTTCTAAAGCGGGGATGTAGCAGCAGCTGCCTCGGGTGTTCTAAAGCGGGGATGTAGCAGCAGCTGCCTCGGGTGTTCTAAAGCGGGGATGTAGCAGCAGCTGCCTCGGGTGTTCTAAAGCGGGGATGTAGCAGCAGCTGCCTCGGGTGTTCTAAAGCGGGGATGTAGCAGCAGCTGCCTCGGGTGTTCTAAAGCGGGGATGTAGCAGCAGCTGCCTCGGGTGTTCTAAAGCGGGGATGTAGCAGCAGCTGCCTCGGGTGTTCTAAAGCGGGGATGTAGCAGCAGCTGCCTCGGGTGTTCTAAAGCGGGGATGTAGCAGCAGCTGCCTCGGGTGTTCTAAAGCGGGGATGTAGCAGCAGCTGCCTCGGGTGTTCTAAAGCGGGGGAGTAGCAGCAGCTGCAGCCTCGGGTGTGTTCTAAAGCGGGGATGTAGCAGCAGCTGCCTCGGGTGTTCTAAAGCGGGGATGTAGCAGCAGCTGCCTCGGGTGTTCTAAAGCGGGGATGTAGCAGCAGCTGCCTCGGGTGTTCTAAAGCGGGGATGTAGCAGCAGCTGCCTCGGGTGTTCTAAAGCGGGGATGTAGCAGCAGCTGCCTCGGGTGTTCTAAAGCGGGGATGTAGCAGCAGCTGCCTCGGGTGTTCTAAAGCGGGGATGTAGCAGCAGCTGCCTCGGGTGTTCTAAAGCGGGGATGTAGCAGCAGCTGCCTCGGGTGTTCTAAAGCGGGGATGTAGCAGCAGCTGCCTCGGGTGTTCTAAAGCGGGGATGTAGCAGCAGCTGCCTCGGGTGTTCTAAAGCGGGGATGTAGCAGCAGCTGCCTCGGGTGTTCTAAAGCGGGGATGTAGCAGCAGCTGCCTCGGGTGTTCTAAAGCGGGGATGTAGCAGCAGCTGCCTCGGGTGTTCTAAAGCGGGGATGTAGCAGCAGCTGCCTCGGGTGTTCTAAAGCGGGGATGTAGCAGCAGCTGCCTCGGGTGTTCTAAAGCGGGGATGTAGCAGCAGCTGCCTCGGGTGTTCTAAAGCGGGGATGTAGCAGCAGCTGCCTCGGGTGTTCTAAAGCGGGGATGTAGCAGCAGCTGCCTCGGGTGTTCTAAAGCGGGGATGTAGCAGCAGCTGCCTCGGGTGTTCTAAAGCGGGGATGTAGCAGCAGCTGCCTCGGGTGTTCTAAAGCGGGGATGTAGCAGCAGCTGCCTCGGGTGTTCTAAAGCGGGGATGTAGCAGCAGCTGCCTCGGGTGTTCTAAAGCGGGGATGTAGCAGCAGCTGCCTCGGGTGTTCTAAAGCGGGGATGTAGCAGCAGCTGCCTCGGGTGTTCTAAAGCGGGGATGTAGCAGCAGCTGCCTCGGGTGTTCTAAAGCGGGGATGTAGCAGCAGCTGCCTCGGGTGTTCTAAAGCGGGGGAGTAGCAGCAGCTGCAGCCTCGGGTGTGTTCTAAAGCGGGGATGTAGCAGCAGCTGCCTCGGGTGTTCTAAAGCGGGGATGTAGCAGCAGCTGCCTCGGGTGTTCTAAAGCGGGGGAGTAGCAGCAGCTGCAGCCTCGGGTGTGTTCTAAAGCGGGGATGTAGCAGCAGCTGCCTCGGGTGTTCTAAAGCGGGGATGTAGCAGCAGCTGCCTCGGGTGTTCTAAAGCGGGGATGTAGCAGCAGCTGCCTCGGGTGTTCTAAAGCGGGGATGTAGCAGCAGCTGCCTCGGGTGTTCTAAAGCGGGGATGTAGCAGCAGCTGCCTCGGGTGTTCTAAAGCGGGGGAGTAGCAGCAGCTGCAGCCTCGGGTGTGTTCTAAAGCGGGGATGTAGCAGCAGCTGCCTCGGGTGTTCTAAAGCGGGGATGTAGCAGCAGCTGCCTCGGGTGTTCTAAAGCGGGGATGTAGCAGCAGCTGCCTCGGGTGTTCTAAAGCGGGGATGTAGCAGCAGCTGCCTCGGGTGTTCTAAAGCGGGGATGTAGCAGCAGCTGCCTCGGGTGTTCTAAAGCGGGGATGTAGCAGCAGCTGCCTCGGGTGTTCTAAAGCGGGGATGTAGCAGCGAACATACAGATCTGAATCATTCACAAGTCAAGGTGTGTCCATCTCCCCCACCCAACCCCCACCCTCCGCTTGCCACACACCTTCTGCGGGGGTTGTTTGGTGAGAGTGGGGACGCCTGCCTTCTCAGTTTTCCTCGTAGCTTTCCGGGAATAGATCTTCCATACATTGTGCAAGCCATTGTCCTTTACCTAACGTAGGCTCGGTTACATTGTGTTTCTCCCGTCGAGTCTTTAAGACGCCATGTTTGCCACCGAGCGGCCGGTCGCCGCCCGGTGCGTTGTTGGTTCGTCTGGTCATTTTTGGCGAGTTGTGCCTGGAGGGCATCTTCCTCCTGGTGTGGACATGCACCTTGGCCTTGCTCAGTAGGCAACAAGGACGTTCTTGTGTTTACCAACGCGTCCCACACCGCTCTCACGCTTGCCTCCGCCCTCCTGCACTCAAGCAGCCGGTCTCTCCTCCATCCCCGCGCCATCCTCCACTCCCGCCTCCACCGGCTTACCTCCACCCTCCACAACACCTTTACATGGCGCGCCGTGAAGCCGCTACTCTCGACCAGACTCCGTGGACCGCAGTGACATCGTTTCCCCCCCCCCGGGTGATTCTGACGTTTAGATGGATATACACTCTCCTTGCAGGCTGATTCGAGGTGGTCCTCGGAACTCCTTGCTCCTGCTAGCAGCCTTTGGAGGAGGAGGAGGAGGAGGATTGGAGGAGATATCGACGTGGCAACATTGTGGCGGGCTCGCGTATGATCTGGGACACAGCCTCATATTTGATAAACAAGTCTGTGATCTCCACGCATGCACACACGCTATCGCGAGTTACCAGAGACAGTGAACGCTCCTTATCCGATCTCTTTGTCATTAACATTCCCCTCCAGTCTGGCTGCGCTTGGGCTTGTGTGTTTCTCCGGCATGATGGGCATATTTGGCAACGTTTTGTGCTTTTTTTTTCTCACTCCCTCTCTCTCTCTCACCCCTCCCGTCCCTCCCTGGGCACAGCATCTGTGTGGGCCGGCTGTAGGAGGGTGCTGCCGCGCCGCCCGCTCACGAGAGGCTACAAACCAGTAATCCGGGCCCGCCTTGTTACAGTCCGTCTGATGGGGTGGGGAAATACCAGTGGCCTATTGGGGCGATAGCAGCCTCTCTCTCTCTCTCTCTCTCTCTCTCTCTCTCTCTCTCTCTCTCTCTCTCTCTCTCTCTCTCTCTCTCTCGCGTTACGGACACCCAGGCGGTGATGCGGTGTGTACACGTGTTTATGCAACACCCGGGCCAGAAAGATATAAAAGTTATTCTTTCGTAGAATTTTGAGCTAGGTTAGACAGTCTGAAGCTGCCATTAGTATTGTTATTATTATTAGTATTATTATTATTATTATTATTATTATTATTATTATTATTATTATTATTATTCCCTATTACTGATTGTTGTATGTTGTGGGGGTGTGTGGACGTCCCTCCTGTCGGCCGTTTACCTTGCCTGGCCTCCCACAAGGTCGTCCCATACTCCCCCCCCCACCCCCCCCCCTGCTGCGTCACCATCACACCTATCACAGTGGGCCTGCACCACTCTGCCGCCACCTGTGGTGTACGTACACTCCCCCCCCCCCCATCACCGGCATTGTGGCCTACACCCTCCACATCACTGACCACACCCTCCACTGCCTCTGCCGGCTCACACCCTCCTCCTTCCACAGTCTCTACACACTGGTTTTTATTCTCCTGTGTCCTGTTGTGTAATTACTGGTTTGTATCGTACTGAGAGGGAGCTGTAGACGCGGGCGCGCGCGTGTGTGTGTGTGTGTGTGTGTGTGTTTGTGTGTGTTAATCACGATAACCCCCTGTGTAAATGCTTGGGCGTATGTGTGCGTGTGTGTAGGAGTGGTAGGGCTAGAAGGGACACGGTCACCACAGATGGTGCAAGAAAGGCAGCTGCTGCCTTCCCTTTGGGCTTCTGTTGAACCAGCTGCACACACACACACACACACACAGGCTTAAGTTGCCGAGGAGGGGCGTTGACAGAACTGCTGCATCCTCACTGGCGGCCTCCGATGAGGCCACCTCGTGACTTCGTTTGAAAGACGGAGGATGGCGAGAATGGATTGGCATTCGTAGGTCAAGCATAGGGGTATGGATTGGCATTCGTAGGTCAAGCGTAGGGGTAGGGGCATGGTAGGCGACCTCGCTCAGACGTGGGGGGGGGGGGAGCACGATGGGCGGCTGGGATGAAGAGAAGGGGGCGGGGGGGGTGCGAGCGGCCGCGGCGGCTTAGGTCATGCGTGGTGGTGAACGCACCTGGACCCTTGGAGGCAACTCATCCCTAGCAGCCGTCGTCCGACCCCTCCTCCTCCCGCCTGACTCACCTTGCCACCTCTCTCACCCTCCCTCACCCAGAACCACCTCCTCGTACCCCGGTACTCCCCACCACCACCACCTCCGCCTTCATTCACCTTAACCTGTTCAGTGATGTTCGGGGACCTGCCTAGTGGTCGCCTTCACGTCTGACCACTTCTCTACCGTTGAATTCCACAGCTCAGGCGGATGATGCCACGATGTGTTGACCAAAAAAAAAAAAAAAAGAAAAATGTAATCACCTTTAAGCAGGAGGGTACTCCTTGGTATGATGATCGCACACCGTCGTGATCAAAGCTCGTATAGTGCTGAAGGTGTTAAATGACGTGGGGTATACTGTCCGTATACATATTGTACTCTTGCAGTAATGGCGTAGCTGAATGTTGTCAATTCTCCTTTGATTTTGAGCCTAGGTCAACAAAACAGCAACACAGGACGAACCTTCCATTTCCAAAGGAATGTGCAAGGCAGCTTGTAGGAAACTTGACGTATTTAACCACTGGGCTTGTACGATCTCACCCGAGTTCTTAATCATTAAGTTTACCCGTCTCGGAGTCATTCCGTTATTTACGATGCAAACTCGTACAGTAAACACCAGCTGCCATAAGAATAGCTTTTTTGTGAAGTGGACAGCTCACTAACCTGGCCGAATATGGCGATGGTCGTGAGGGCGTTGTAGCAGGGCATCAGCCGACGTCAACACTGACCAGTTGCCGGCGGGCGCGCCACAATCACCAAACGTCTTATTATTCAATTTTTACTAGAAATGTACTTCCTCAGCAGCGATGGTTTGGCATATCACACGAGTTAAATTAATTTACGTCCCTGAGTGAGAGGATTGGCAGGATGAGTCTCTTTCGGGTGTGTTTTTGTACCGGGAGTTAACCATTCATATTTAGTTTTGTGTTTGGGAATGCGCACCATTTGGCATCACCGCCCGCCCGACTTTGTTATTGAAGAATTTAGAAATTTTACTTTACTGTATACCTGTAAATAAAAAAGAATGTATATTTCATAGTTTGTTGTATCTGTTGCCGCTCATTAGACCTTATTTAAGATTTTCTGTTAATGATATTTAATGTATTGATTCAGAACTTTGTCTATTTTCCACTTAAATTTGTTCTCTCTTGTTTTGCAGGTGAGTGTGACATAGATTACTAGTGGCAGGGTAGATCGCTGAGTGAGTATATCCATCATATAGACTTATAACCTACCATTGTGACGTGGACGGGGGTCGTTTGTCACGTCATCAGACAATAGCCGCATGTAAAGTCTTCAGAGTTTCATGTTACTTTACATCATGCCGTGTTTAATGGCATAACGTAAGTTCGTATAACACTTGGTGATTTGGTATTTTTGACTTGGAGATCCGCATGGCGTGAGAGAAAGATGTGGGTAGATAGATGATGCTAGCCATGGAAATATTTTTGTCATGCTTCTGTGCCGCCTGCCTACCTCGCCTACGCAGAACCCTTGGTTGAAGCCTTTGCCGTGCGATCCCGCAGAGCACGACGGCTCGATCCTCGAGCTCGTGCTCAAGGACCGGGTCGTCGTGCTTGAAGGGGATAGCACACCCATCCCACTCCCAGTTGACGTATGTGCTGAAGAATGTTGATGTGGCGTGTCAGTCCACTGGTAATCGTATATAACCCACTGTTGGTTGCGTCGCTTTGTGTCAATATTGAGCCGGCGGGTTGCCGAGCGTGGATAGCGAACAGGAATCCAATTTTCCGTTCTCTGAGTTAAAGGTTTGCGGCAAGTTCCGTCCCACCCTGACGGGTCTGTATTGTGCCATGGACTACTGTAGGATGTCGCTGATAACGCGATTGGTTGATTACGTTTTCTTTCCGTAACGATTTCCCTTTTGATTGAAATTTGCACGCAGGATATATATATATATATATATATATATATATATATATATATATATATATATATATATATATATGAGGGACCATTGTCTTTTTATCCGACCGTTTAAAAAATGGAGTAGGTTCAGACATTTTGGGTGTCATTCAAGATTTGGAAAAATATGTTTTGTTTGTAAAATTAAGGGTAAAGATAATGATATATAGCTATTGTTTTGCCGTGATTCGTCGCATTATTTTGCTTGTGTGGGACTAGTATTCATAACATGTGATAAAGCTTGAGTTGCTCAGCCCAGTTCTCCACCAGATGGCAATAAAGGAAGACGTATATTTCATTATGAAGGTCCACCAGGGAGTACAAGAGATTTCGCGCTGCGAATACCAACATAGTTTATTACATACGTGATAATGAAACTGCAAGGCCAGGTGTGGATCAGTGCCGAGGGACAGGGATGACACAGGTGTTTCATACTGCCACAGTAGCGAAGATGGAGGGAGGGAATGGTTTAATGTATCTTCTTGCCACAGGGATACAGGCGTGTTTCGTTGGATTTTCGTGTTGATATGCAGGAGAAGAGTTTACCGTGTCATTCTTTCATGTCACCAGAGGCTGCTTTGGAGAGCACCAGAATGTTCCTAACTCGTCGTGAACCAGGGGACTGTGGAGCATAAAGGTGTTTACATTGTCAGTTATCACATTCTCGCAGACGGCTCGCATAGTCTTCTCTGGTCGTCAGTATGGCTTCTGAAAGACGAGAAGTACCACTGGGAGACATTCTACCCTACCTGACTTGTATGTGGGGGCCTCCAGTCTGCAGGACTTACAGTTGGTGAATCCTGCGTAATATCACACGCTTTTGATGGGAGTCTGACGTGTCTCTCTCTTTTTTAAGTCCCTTTTTTCCCTAACCAGCCGACAATTTTTTTTTTTTCAAACACGGTTCGAGGAGGTATTCATGTCCTAGAATATGGCCCTTACTGGGTAGCGTGATGAACCTGCCAAGGCTGTTACTTTTACTTTTGTGTTATATTTTATTTTATTCGTTTTCTGTTCTAGCGTTGATAATGTTTCGAAATATTTTCTTCCATATGTAGTCTTCGTACTCTCTTTTGTATGAGTGATCTTTGACTGGTGATCCAGTCTCGCTATTCTAAGCACTTGTTTTGAATACCAGTATTTCTTATTTTGTATGTTACGTTTCAGTGGGGTTTGTTGATGAGTCGAGGTATTAACCAACAGAATTAATAGAGGAAATAGGTAGTCGAGGGATGAGTTTTAAGGAAGAGAAATGAGAAAATTGTGTTCTGGAAGCTTGGAATTCGTTTGTATCATTAAGTCATTTAGGGTAAGTATGGGCCGCTGGCTGTGGCGACCTCGGGCGGAAATTCGTGAGAAGCGACGTCGATGTGGCGGAAGTCCGCGTGCGGCATGCAGATTTGATCGTGGGAATAGGTACAGTAGCGAAAGATGGTGGGAGTAGGGTAAAGGTTGAAGAGAGTTGGGGGTGGGGGTCGTCGATGATGTAGGTGCTGTCAACTCAATAAGAGCGACGTTCTTCAACTCCATCTGTTCCTTCTCCCTTCCATCCCTCCCACCTCCTGCCTCCGTGATGAGCTAAGCAGCCATCACTAACACCCCCTCCTCCTCCTCCTCCTCCTCACACACACACACACACACACACACACCCACTCCACAACCATCAATTATTACAACCGGTCTGTTCCTGTCACAGTCTGCCATCCCACAAGCCTCGCTGTATTTATTGATGGATCATAACGAACGCCCAGGTTTTGCACAGTGTTTATGGCTTGTGCTCCCCCTGTCGCCGTCTTACTTTTTGCCTGTTTCTTAGACCTCCTCCTCTTGGTTTTCTTTTATTTGTCTGTCACTCTTTATCTGCAGTTACTTTTTGTTTATTCCTCCCTGTGCCTATATGTCCGCCATTTGCCTCTGTTCCTGTAAGCGACTGAGTGGAATCGGGTGTAAATAGATGTTCCTGGCGTTTTCTTTTCTGAATAAACATGACTTTATCTGTCTTTCGTCTTCCACAGTAGCCTTTTAATGGGCTTCGGACGTTCCCCTCGTTGCATTTTCCTGTTTGGCCTTCGCTTCACCCCCTCCTCCTCCTCCTCCTCCTCCTCTCTCTTATTTTAAGGATCAAAATTCAGCAGTGTTTAAATTCTTTCCTCTCTTCCCATTTCTCTTTTCCTTCGCCACTTTGAACCCACCACTGCCGCTGTCTTGTATAATCTTCTTCATTCATAACCATCTTATATTATTTTTTTTTTTCGTCCAGTATCGTCGTCTTGATCTTATTCTTTCATTTTCATCTCATTCGTATTCTGCTTCAGCTGGATGTGTCGTTTAATGACCTTCCTGGTGTTGGTGAAGGGTCGTCGTTCGTACCGTAGTGGTGGTGGTGGTGGTGCGGTACACGTGTGAGAGGGAGGGGAGGGGAGAGGGACGGGTTGGGGGTAGTGTGGTACACCTTGGGGGTCTTGGCACGGATGGCGGAGCCAGCGCCGTCGTGCTGTTCCTTACTGCGTCTCGTTGCTGCTGCAGCGGTGGCAACGACACGTGGAGGTGTTGCGGCAGCTACTGGAGTGGGCAGGTCGGAGCTTGAAGTAACTGCCTGCCTGCTTGCCCTCCGTTCTGTTGCTCTTGTGTAGGACAGTATCCATGTAGCGACCAAGGCGGGTAGATTATCGTTCTTATCTGACTGCTTCAGTGGATGTCAAGTTTCTCTCCTTTAGGCCGTAGAGAGCTGTCATTTCTTTCTGTCTCGCGCACCCTCGGGCTGAGCTAGGCTTTCAGACCACAAACTAGCAACACTTGACAACAGATGACTTTACATGTTCTTCGTGTCCCTAGATTTTTCAGGGGTGTTCCTTACGCGCTTACCGCCCTTCGTTTTGGCAGAATATCTTTATTAAGTACACATAAGTACTCTGCTTTATATATGTGTGTGTGTGTGTGTGTGTGTGTGTGTGTGTGTGCGCGCGCGCTACAGAATATTGATATTTCCAGGGTAAATTCTAAGCTTAGTTGGGACGCTTTTGATTGAAGGAATATATTGTGTATTTGCGGGCTGTGTTTGGGTGGGTACGCACACAGAGTTGGGAGGGTTTGGTAAGGTAGATATTTTAGGGCCTCAGTCAATCTACAACCAGTGATTCTTGGTTTATGTGAAAGAGGGAAAAAAGAGAGCGAACTTCTCTTTTGTTTGAGGGAAGTACCCATGGTTTCCCCACCCACACCCCAGTAGGCGGAGGTGGCATGTGCCGGTGACTCGCTAATAGTACTGTAGTGTACAAAAGGGAGTGGGTGTGGTGGGGGATGTTCGTTCTTTTCAAGGAAATGTCCGATGCTTTTCTGAATGATGATGTGTAATGGGAAATATTTCGTTAATTCTGCGAATTTAAACGATACTCGTATTTTTTTTCATCTCTTTTGTATTATTTTTAACTGTGATGGTTCGATGCTTAATTGCAGGTGGGTGAGTTTATATTAACTGTAATAGATCCTGCCTGGCTAATGATAGGGCAGTATCAATGCTAGACCCTTCATAATTGTGATTACTTTTATTCGGGGCCGCAGTAAACTTCATCGTTATATTTAAATCAAACTAAAGATGTTGGTGAGGTTAGCACGAGTGTCGTGTATTTACCTCATGAGATCATGAGACCGGCGCCTTCTCTCACCGCGACGATACAATACGACCCTTGGGTGGGATGAACTGTCCTCACACCTGCCCCGTAATTAAGTACGTTGACTTACATCTTCGTACCCAAGGAGTTGTCTCCCAAGCTGAAGAGGACTTCAAGCCATTGAACTCAAAGGGGTGGAAGGTTGGGGGGGGGGGGGTTAAGCCGTCGTGTTGTAATAGGTTTTTTTTTTTTTTTTTTTTTTTTGCCTTCCTACTGAAGGAGTTCAGTTATCGTTTGCAAGGGGTTTTCGTCGTACTCAAGGAGTTGCCAACAATTCTTGTTGGGATTTAAAGTCGTCGTGCTCTTGGGGTTGTCTTCGAACTGAAGGGGTTGTCTTCGTGTTCAAGGGTTTAAGTTGTCGACCTCAAGAGTGTGTGTCATCCTTTTGTATTAAATCAGCGTACTCAAGGGGTTTAAGTCATCTTGCGTAAGGGGTCAAGTCTTCGCATTCGAAGTCATCTGAACCTAATGGGGTTAGGTCATCGTCCTGAAGAGGTTGATGGCTCACTGGATGTGTGAGAGGCGTTGGATCTCGGGGTAGGTGCTCATGGCACGTCGCCTGTCTGTTGGACACAAGTTCCTCCTCCCACGTACTGGGTCCTCCTGGCTTCCTTCCTCCCACGCCACCAGCACCCGCAAGACCTTGCCACCAGTATCAGGCACCTGCTGCTGCTGCTTGATGGTAATTGTGGTGGGTGATGGTTGTGTGGCCTGGTGTGTGTGGTGATGATGATGAAGGCGGGAGGGTGGTGTCGTTGGTCAGGTATAGTGGTGGTGATAATGATGACAGAGTATGATGGGAGCGTGTTGGTGTCATGGTGGTGATTGGCGCGTGTTAGTGGTGGGGGTCAGTGGTAGAGGATGATGGTGCTCGTGGTTGTTGGCGATTATGGTGGTGATTGTTGTGTTGCTTCTGATGGTGATTATGTCGTTAATGCTGCCGAATTTGATGGTGAAATTGGGTGGTTACGCTATCGATGAAGATGGTGTGTTCTTGGCACTGATGCCAGCGACGGTGAAGGGTGACAATGATGGCGAGGGGTGATCCTGGTGTTGGTGACTTTGTTGGCGTTGGTGGTGATAAATGGTGGCGAGGGGGGGTGATCCTGGTGTCGGTGATGGTGAGTTGAGGGTATGGCGCCAGGGCGGCTCCGGCAGAGCCTGTGTAAACAGGAGGCCGCGGCCGGCCCGGCCCGGCCAGGGAGAGGGGGACTGACTGACTCGACTCCTCCTGATCCAGATGTCAGTCCCCAGAGGGAGGCAGCCTTACCCACGCCAGCCTCACTACCTCACTCACGTGCACCTTACACGAGAGAGAGAGAGAGAGAGAGAGAGAGAGAGAGAGAGAGAGAGAGAGAGAGAGAGAGAGAGAGAGAGAGAGAATGTCACGGTTCAGAGTGGTAAAGTAGGAAAAAAAAAAGATAGATGGGGTAATGGATGCAGTTGGTGTTTAGTTAAGATGGATGATCAGAAATGTTTGCAGACTGTATGGATGGATGAGTAATGCCGTATATGTAGTGGAAATGGATGAGTACGACAGGGGTGGCATTGGAATTGGATATGTAGAACAGTGGTGGCACAGCACGCATTCAACAAACCACAAAACCCTTACGCACGAGTAAACACACCCCCATACACCCATATTTTGTTTTCCTCCATCTTCACCTTCCCCGTTAAACCTCGTTAATCAGCCAATGAGGAAAATAAATAAATGTTTCTCTGGAAACAGCATCCTGAAGTAAAGAACTTCAGGAGATTCCACTCATGAAGGACATAGCATCTGTAGCCTTTCTTGCAGAAAAGACACTTTCGGATCATTGCATCCAACATGTTAGCACCTTTATCTTGTATGTATATATTTTGAGGGCTGTTTACCAGCAAGGTCACAGTGATCCGGAATTCGTAAGATGGGTCGTAGAAAATACAGAAATTGGATGAACGTTTTTTTTTTGACATGACCTCAAGCATCAGGTGTTCTGGACACATCAAGTTGAAATCTGTGGAATATGTAGCAGGGGGCTGGAAATCCTCCCCTCCCGTTTTTAATTTTCCAAAAGAAGGAAGAGAAGAGGGCCAAGTGAGGATATTCCCTCAAAGGCTCAATCTCTGTTCATAACACTACCTCGCTAACGCGGGAAATGGCGAATAGTATATATATATATATATATATATATATATATATATATATATATATATATATATATATGCACACACACACGCAAGCCTAAGCTAGGTATATCCATTTTATCGACCAATCCATAGGGTCTGATGAACAGCTGGGTTGACTGTGGGCTAACTGTCACAACCAGGATCCTAACCTATTCGCGGCCTGTGAATGCGTCTTAGTCAGAAAGGCTGACCGCTGCACCACGGAACTCCACGGTGTCTAAAATTGGATTTGAATAACTCAAAAGATATATTTCTGGCCGATGATTGGTTTGACGTCATGCCACACACCCCCAAGGTCTGTCTCTGCTCAGAAAAAAAAAATGCTCGGCCTGGGTTTTCGGCTCGCAGCCAACCCAGCTGTTCATCCTCACGTTGGGTTTGGTGTTTAAATGAGTCCATGACTAATATTATATATATATATATATATATATATATATATATATATATATATATATATATATATATATATATATATATATTTTTTTTTTTTTTTTTTTTTTTTTTTTCATACTATTCGCCATTTCCCGCATTAGCGAGGTAGCGTTGAGAACAGAGGACTGGGCCCTTGAGGGAATATCCTCACCTAGGCCACTTCTCTGTTCCCTCTTTTGGAAAATTAAAAAAAAAAAGTGAGAGGGGAGGATTTCCAGCCCCCCGCTCCCTCCCCTTTTAGTCGCCTTCTACGACACGCAGGGAATACGTGGGAAGTATTCTTTCTCCCCTATCCCCAGGGATATATATATATATATATATACCTCCCGTGCAAGATAAAAAGGTAATTACAGAACTCTCACACAGTTTCTCGGAGAACAGGGGAGTACCTCTTCCAGTCTTTTATCAAAAGAAAATGGAGGGTATTATTTACTTTCGAAAACGGTAGCGGGGTGATGACACTTGCAGATTTATATCAGAAACATGTTGATTTCTGGATAACTTCATTATCGTTGGCCATTGTTTGTTAATGGACAGTAATAAGTCGGCCTACCTTATAAGTGCAGTTTATGTATATTCTTTATGACTGTTTTTCGTGTTGTTCATAAAAGTTGAATCATTGTTTCTATGGTCAAAACCACACTTTCTTTCTTACCCTTTAATAGTGTGTAGAAAGTGGTGAGAGAGAGGGGGCGTGCCTATCTAGTCATGTAACCCAGGAATGACAGCAATTAATGTCCTGTCCAGGGCAGATGTTATCTCTGTCTGTGACCAGCATTTTATCAAGGACACGTCCTTGGTCCGTGAAGGGGAGCCTCCCCCTCTTTGTCTGTCTGTCTCTGTTGCTTGTTGGGGTGGCATTGGTCTTGTGAGCTGTAGTGATGGAGGTGGGGAAGGGAAAAATGAATCGTGGAGGAGGGGTGAGAGATGTGTCTCTAGTATGTGGTGAAGCATGGGGATGAGACATACATTGTAGTGTAGGAGGTTTGGGAGGTGGTCTTGCAGTGTGGTGTTAAAGGGGGAGAGAGGGATTGTAGGAGTTGTGGACTAGAAGTGGTTCAGATATGTAGTGGGGGGAGGATAGGTTCGACTATTATAGTGTTAGAGGTGAAGAGAGGTGTTGTCGGAGTATCATTAGCGAGTGGAGGTCGTAAGAGTGTGACAGGCGGGTGGTGGTCTTGGAGTGCGATACGGTGTGACAGGCGGGTGGTGGTCTTGGAGTGCGATACGGCAGAAATGGTCGTTGACTGGTAGCGGGTATGCTATTGGAGGCTGAAGTACGGCTTAGGATGCCGTGGACCTTGGGAGAGGACGTGTAACAGAAGACCTGATGGTTTGGGTCGTGGGGTATCTGTTTGAGAACAGTATTATGATACTGCATTCCTGATCTATATATGGACGGGCACAGGATTAAGCAGGAGGTCGCAGATGCATAAGGAGTAGGAGAGTTCACAGAGTAACAGGGAGAGGGATGTGTTCTTACTCTGTGGCGTGGGGGAGCGCACTCGGCAGGGAGTCTGGAGAGCAGGTCGAGATGGCGGGCGGGAGCGGCGGCGGTGTGGGCGTGGGCCGAGTAGGGTCGGGTCGGGAGGGAGACTTGGGCCCAGCGGGCTTGACCAGCGACGATCTTGCGATAAAATACTCTCGTTAGAACTCAAGAGTGGTAGTGTGGATATTATTCAGCCGTCCTCCATTCCGTGGCATCGTTGCCGCCGTTGCCACAACTATGGGTTTTCCCTCCTTCTTACTTAGTCGTCTCACCTCAATGAAAGTAGCCAGTTATCATGTGTTCTCTCTCTAACGGTGATATGTGCCATTCCTCGTAAGAAAAGATCTCAGACTGTTTGAAAAAAATATTATAAGTATTGTGTAGGGTGCTACTAGTGATGAGCAGTGCAAGAGGTGATTGCTTGAAGTGTTATCTACTAACCGATAACTCGCCTTACCTACCAGACTCTGCCAGCCGTATGATATATATGAATTTAGGGGTAAAATAGGACGTAGACGGGATGGTAAATTTTGGTTCAGTAGTTCCTATGTCTCAGTTATTGGCAAGATGGAAATTGTGATCTCTAAATTACCCTACCGATACTGTCTATGTGGGTTAAGGAGGAATAGTTGGAGTCACTCTACACGTAATAATTTGCAAGAATTGATTCATGTTCTCTCCAAAGTACCCGTGGTAGTAAAACCGACTGGAAAAGCGTGTGGGTTAGGAGGTGATAATAGCTCGAGTTTTATGGTTATAGCAGCATCCATCATTGTCAGGATAGTTGGGAAGATAACCAAACCTGTTGGAACCAACCATCTCTGTATTTCGCGTTCAGTTTCCCCGAAGTCTCCACATCCTGTCTGCCTCTGCTCTCTCTCTCTCTCTCTCTCTCTCTCTCTCTCTCTCTCTCTCTCTCTCTCTCTCTCTCTCTCTCTCTCTCTCCCCGAGAATATGAAATAGAAATGCAGATTGAGATAGAAATGCGCCTTGAAAAAAGCTTGGGTGGTTGGACCGCAGCTGTCATTTGCGGTAAGCACCAGTTTTTGGCTACTTGAAACGGACACTGGTGAATGACGTTTGCCTTCACGATACCCAGGCCTACACGCAAGGTCTCTTAGTCCTCCACGACAGAGGGAACCACTGACGTCCTGTTACGCTAAGGTAGACGGACCGGCCGACCCAACCCTGCCGTGTCCCATCTATCATTTTAAAATAACACGATACGTCATATTATGACCTAGGTGAAAGACTTTAACTTATTTTTGTTCTGTTGATTTTCAGTACGTTGATCACGTTACCCCATTTTGTAATCCTTGTAGTTATTGTACTACTCTGTGCAGGTGTTGATAATTCCCTGTGTCTGGGTGATAAATTCAGCACTTAAAACTACCCAAGTCTAAGTAAACATGTAAGTGTTACGAGTGCCATAAACCTGCCAGAGGACAATAAGAGAGGACACAGAAGACTTGTGGCACGAAAAAGGAATACTTTCAAGTATTTAAAGCAGCTTTGACTTCATTTTAAAGCAATCCAGAAACGATGTGATTTTTAAAGTTATACCTGATCAGTTGTATTGTAAGTGGTACGGTCATTTTGGGAATAGGCTTTTCAGCTGCCACTGTCATTACAGACGAGGTATAACCACCAACCAAAAAAAAATCTTTTTAACGCAGTTTTAGGTATCAAAGATAATTCGTATAGCACACACAATCTCGCTATGTTTATGGCCCATGACTAGGGTGTGGAGGCTGTGGCCCGCGATCTTAAACAACCTGACTGATGACAGGAGCCGAGTCCCAGACCGAACTGTGAGTTTTACACACCAGAAAAAGAGTGGTTCCTACGGTGAAACAGACAGAGCTAAGGATTTTATTTTTTCGCGTATCATTTTCTTGTGTTAACCTATAACCCTTTTTTAAAGTCTGAAGGATCTTTTGGTGTACATTACGACCAGACGGCGTTCGTATCTGAACCTCGTATTTAATATACGCTCTCTTTTTTTTCATTCGATCCTTAAAGACTCTTCCAGAAAGATGATACTAGTGATGTGAGGGTGTGTGTGTATGGTCGATGCCATTGGAAAGCTTTAATCTAGGAGCTGTCACGCTGAATTTGTAATTTATTGAGCGAGTATGAGAGCACAGAAGCTTTTGCTCGCCGTACAAGTAGTGACGCTTGTTAAGTGTTAAAGGCGTATACACTAGTCTGGTGGTAATATTTTTAAATTGCCATAGTCTGTGTGGCGGTGATGGTTCCTCCTGCTTGTCTGTTGTCACCCACCATAAGATTTTTTTTCTTTCTTTTACTGGCCAGCCAAGGTACCATTAAGAGTAGCAATTTGTGTGTGGGGTGTGAAATGGCGATGATACTTCACGTCAGCGGAGCATTGCGGTTGTGTATCTCCAGCCTTCCAAGCAATATGGATTAAAGCTCTTCCAAATTTCACGTATTTTTTGAAGGTTTTCTACCAGTGCAGCTAAGTTTAGGAACTTACCTTTACCGTACGTTATCGCACGATGGTTTCGGAGGGCTTCTACCTCCACAGCTATCCCTAGGACCCTTACCTTACATCACGTTTACCTTCCGATGATGCCAGAGTCGTTCTGTCCCCATCTCTGGCGTAGACCAATGTATCTTATCGCATCTGTGCACAAGTCAGAGTTGTTGGAGGTGACGGCTTTCTCTCCTCTGTGTTATCGCTACGAACATACCCTCTGTTGCCAGCCTCGGGCTGCCACACTCAGCATACAATCCATGTCATTCCAGCTGCACTGGCTTTGTTTGCTTAAACACCCTAACAGAAGGCAAGCGACAACAGAGACCTCCAAATGACAGTTGTAACATCTAAAGAACTGGGACAGTTTGCTTACACAGAGAATCAAGAAAACATCCACTTCCAACCTTGACTGTGTTTATGATACTTTATTGTGAGTGTTTCCCTTGTAGTAGAAGTCAAGAAATGTTTTGGCGGTGGTCTAGCAGACGTCCTTCATAATTTCTTGGTGACTGAAAATACTCGGGTAAACCCTTGTGTTTTCGTGGTTGAAAAGTCTCCGCAATTGGCTTTTAAGTACAGTGGTGCGGTCCTCGACTACGACGGTACGTCCCATTAATAAGACGGTACGATGCTTGTATATAATGGCCTGACCTTTGACCTGAACCTTAAGGGTTCACACTCAAGGGGTTAACTGCAGTGAACAAGTGACTTGGCACCTCCCACAGTGCGTGATGACTGCACACATAAAGTGAGGAAAGAAATTGGGCGGCAGGAATGTGGCCGCAGCGTTAGGTAGGAGGAGGATGTCTTGCGCTGTACGAGAGTAGGAAGTGAGTCCTGACTCGGTTGTGGAAGGAGAAGGTGGGCATACTAGATTTACCAGACACCAGGGAATGGAAAGGTCGGCATCTGTGTGAGCGTCAGCAGACGAAGAAGGCTGGATTGAGTGAAGGTGCTGAAGCTTGAATGTTGCGGTTGGAGATGATAGTCCGCAATCATACTGTCGCTCAGGGAGTCTTTACCCTGCCCTCTCTTACTCTGTTCTGCCCTTCACCATTGGTTCCTCTTCATCACAGTTAACGGCAAGACAGCGCCCTCCCACACACACACACACACACACACACACACACACACACATACACAGACCCGAGTTGCAACTCGTATGGGGCTCCTTGGCTCATGCCCAGCCTCTTGATACGGTCTTTGGGCAAATTGTGGTATTATGTGAAGTGTTCACTGCTGGTAGCACAGTGAATAAAATCCTATTTGTCACGGGGTTCACACTGTAAAGTCTAGGGTCCTGGGGTTGTTTTTACCACAATTTCTTAAGGCATTATAAACATCATAGACCACCCTCTGGAAGACCTTAAAAATGTCTAGAGGGTTTAGTTGATTAACTTGGTTTTGGGGAGCTTTGAGGTCTGCGGGCTAAGGCCTCCAACAGCCAGGTTGATCGGAGAAGTATTGTAAACGCTTGATCCCAGACCGAGCTGTGAAGATGTAGAGACGGTACGAGTCCCTTGTACTCAGAACTTAGACTTTTCGAGTTTTCCTCGATCGTACTTAGGCTGGTCGGTTGTCATTGGTTTTCGAGAGAGAGATATATTTAACAAGTCAAATAAGAAAGCCATAAGCTCTAGAAGCTGTGGAAAAGTGAAAACACTGTCGGTCCTGAGACGTAGCAATAACAGGTTGGCCTACTGCCTTGTAGGCACACACATTACCATAGGCCTAAAGTGCTCCTCTCTTTTTTTGAAGTGGTTCGGCAGCAGCAGCAGCCTTAGCAGTTCCCTCTTGTCACGCGATCAGATGGTTGATATCCTTCACTCTGTATTTTTAATTTGAGTTACGACCCATGAACACGACGGTACGACTCCGAGGGGACGGTCCTTCGAACTTCCTGGAAACGATGGGACGATCCTCGAGCACGACGGTAGTACGACGATCCTTTGTGGGTCGTGATGCCCGGGGGGGCAAGGCCCTTTACGACCTGACCCTCTATTTAAAAGGTTCTAATCAAGGGCTATAGACCATCATACCCAAGGGTCGTACCATGTTGTCCAGGGATGTAAAATTGATGCGTTGTCTCCTCTTTCGGACTTGAAGCTGATATGAAAGACATAATAACTCTATGGTCTATAGGAAATGTTGTTTCGTGAAGTGACTCCGGGACACAGGGGAAGGTGTGTGTGTGTGTTGAGAAACAGCCTTGCTTCATAGGGGAGATATCGAGACATGTCACACATCCACGGAGATACAACCAAATCACGAAATGCTTCGTATTTCCCCTCTTCTCACTCTTAGGATGTGGTTCTTCGAACGATAGTACTTCGAAATCACGACTTCTGGTTCATTTACCCTTCAGAGATCGTTCTGAAGATGTAATATTTGTATGTTGCAGATACATGGACATCGTTTTGTACTCCGTGATGCTAAAATTATGAATTGTAAACGCAGATGTGGGATTACTAGTTATGATTACCTATTTCTTCTGTACGGGGAGAGCGTTTTAACACTGGTGTGGTCCCATCTCTTGAACAGTCACTTCTTTCATGCAATTTTATATATCTGAATGATGTCATCTCTACCCATGTCATCAGTTATTTGTGTGTGATTTTTTATGAATGGACATGCGCGTCGCGGTAGATGATAGGGTTTAAAGTTTGCGATAATAGTGTATATCAAAGAAGAGCTTATACAATTTTGGTTACGGATTTTGGGACGTTCTCATTCTTTGGATGAAATCTGGGTTATTGGATGGTTTTATGCTGTAAGGAGTAGGTTGTGCGTGGCTTGCAGGCAAGTAAACGATCGTGTTTTGAATTGCGCGATGTAGTTTTGTACTATTCGGGCGTTACACTTGTTAAGTGGGCGACATGTACGGTGTTAAGTACACTTGAGTACAAACTATGGGAGTAGAACATTGTACTGTGTTTGTAGGTTGTACGGTTATGAGAAGTACAACAGGTCGTGTGACCTGAGTTCCGAGGGACGGGTTGTCTGTTGTGAAGGAGAGTTTGTGTGACCCGAAGGACAATGGACATGACCTGAAGGACGGGATCACGTATCCTCATAACAGATGATGACCTGGGGAACGGGTTTGTGACCTAAGGAACAGATGGTGAATCCAAAGGATGATGTGTGATCTAAAAAGGACACCTCAGCCGAGAGACAGGTCACCATGCGAGTTCAAGAACAGGTCTTGTGAACTGAAGAAACTGGTTATTTGACCTGTCAGTGTACTGAGGTCATACACACTCGAAGGCTGTACCTTGTGACGATGTATCGCAAGGCTAAGTCTGTTGAATAAGATATTCGGATTGGGGTACTGAGATTAGATTGGGATTGGATTGGGATATTATCGGTGTTCATTATAGAACATCGCATTAATGGTACTCGTTAAAGGAACGATAGGACCCAAGTGCAACGAGTTCATAGGATGAGCGAATGGGTTCGCGTACATCATATCATCGATAGACGCGGATGTTATTCGTATCCTTATAATAAGATAAGGTTGAGGGAAGGAACAAGCAAGCTAACCTCCCTCCCGCTTGGATCTCATTTTGAAGGGTTGACTTTACGAATTGCACCACTTCATCACTTTTTGTGAGCGGGTCGGCGTGCCGACTCGCCAGCAGATGTACCCAGGACGTATTAAACGTTGATCTTACAAAGTCAGGTGGTGCTGGTGGTGGTGTTTGAGCCTATAAATATAATGGTACAGTGCCTTGTGGCGGGAGTGGAGTGTAGCGGTTTGCGGGTGTGAGCCTTGCCGATCTCAAACTGCCCTCCGGTTTTATTGTATAGGCACGTAACTTTATTTCCACTCACCAGGTTTTGCAGGCCAGGCAATTTCTCTCTCTCTCTCTCTCTCTCTCTCTCTCTCTCTCTCTCTCTCTCTCTCTCTCTCTCTCTCTCTCTCTCTCTCTCTCTCTCTCTCTCTCTCCTTCCTACTCCGTCATCACCAGACTCCTTGGTTTCCCCCTCTCCCTACATACCCTCTCACCTCATCTCCCCCATAACAGCCATATATCCGTCCGTAATACTTCGCCCCCGTCAGCAGCTGAGGCCAAAAGATGTCGTCACTTCCGCCCGAGGCGCGGGGATTTCTGGGATATGAGCACGTGACGGAGCACGCGTGCGGTTGGAGAAGCCTAGTGGAGCGGTAGTTGTAGGTGGTTGTCGTGGCCCAGTGGGACGGTGTGGCAGGCGGAGGTGGTGCTACTGCAACCTTTGGTTCTGCTCCAACACCACCATGGCCATGGCACCGCATCCCCCCTCCACACACACACACACACACACACACACACACACTCGCATTCCGTCGATAAGGACTTTACTGCACTGCTACTTAAGGGTACTTATTACTCCCTACAGAACCCATATTTAGGCCTTATTTTATCTTTGGAGGATCCTCTACCCCCTTGTTCTTTTTGGGAGAGCCCACAAGATCTGCTGTTGCTTCTACTGTTTAAAAGGGAGGAGGGGCGTCCCCGCAGGCCTACGTACCCACCTCAACCCTTGCTATTTTGTCTTGCGTTGTATTTTCGTATTTTCTTGCTTGGAAACACGTTTATTCCCTCTGCCACCACAGACCCGCTCTTTTAGTGTAGATACTTCCGAGTTAGCAACAGTTTCGAAAACTCATCTATATACGTCTCTTATGATTGAAATGACCCCGTGCGTCATTATGTCTTGAGTTATTCTCATTCTTACAAACTCTCTTGACTGTCAGGTGTGTACTTTTAGAGGTAGGGAGCTTGTGGGAACTTGTGTGGTTGGAGGTACTCGCAGAAGCACGTCAGATGAGTGCTTTTGAGGAACACTTAAGGTAAGGGCTTACAGTAACATCAGTTGAGCAGTAAGGTCGGTGGAAGCGGATGTGTATACAATAGGAAGTACCAGAGATGACCTGCTAGTGGTGGTAGTAGCAGTGAGGCCGGACAGCGAACGCCGCCTCCAGCGACAGGCCTCACGATCTGGCGCTTTGGGGAAGCGCTCGGTGTGGTGTATTTTTAAGGCCGTGTGAGAGTGAAGAGTAAACAGCCGTGTGGATATTTCCTGTGGCGTGTGTGTGTGTGTGTGTGTTCTCAACAGGCCTGTCTCTCCTCGCTGCTTGCCTTCAAGACGGCTACGCAAGGCTTAATGATTAGGTCATATATTCATACAGTAAGCTAAAACGTATTGCTTGCCTTCCCCATTGTACACAAAATACATGGGAATGAAAAATCCACTGAATGTATTTCCGTATCCACAATTTATATTGATGACTGTTTATTTAATAAATAGTAATAATAACTAAATATTATTTTTGAATTGTTCTTGTTAAGGGGATAAAAACTTAAAAAGGTGGATTGTGGTCCACGTGGATATATACACTGAAATAATGACTTAAGATCCTAAGTCATTGCTGAGCCAGACTGCTTGACACTGATGCGGTAAATTGGTGGATGGATCTTGGCTAGGTCAGGCGAGCGCCGACGCCGTTGTCGGGGATTTTCTTATCCTTAATGGTTGGTAGGGTTATGCGTGTGGAATTTTAACTTTCTGGGTTTGTTCCGTCCTTTGACCTAACTGATTTTTCAGCCACCAGTCGTGTGGGTTTATGTTTTAAGATTTCTTGTAGGTATATTTTAGCTTTAATTTTGTGGGTTTTGTGTTAACCTTCAACCTTGTGGGGCTTTAACCTCCATCTTCTGGAATATTTTTTTTATTCATGTGGAGTTACTTATGATCTTGTGGGTTTACCTTTTAATCTTAAGTGTTTAAACTTTTTGATGCCTTGATTCGTTGACGAAATCGGATTAGGTTTGCCTGTTTTTCCGTGTTTGGGAACTTCATTTGCTCTCAGAATATGCCATTCTCTTCTTTCATCTTTTATCCTCTTTCGTCGGTTTCTGGCCTGAAAACACAGAAACTAAGCAATTTTTTTTTTTTTTTTGGGGGGGGGGGAATCCATCCATAAGTAGAATTTTGGACTGATTCTGACGATTTTCCAGTTTGCGCTTTTTTCCTAATGCGGTTGATGACAAAGTAGAATATGTCGATCTTCACCTTTTTTCGACATTAAGCACTTTTTTCTGTCAACAGTATTTTTAAAGCGTCATTTTTTTCGTATATTCGGTTGGCTACGGTATTGGAGACTACTCGACGTCCATAAGTCAATTTCAGACCAAGATTTGTAACCCACTTAGTCAGTGTCGTATTCTTGGGGCCATACCCGTCACCTCTGGTAACACCTGGGCTCTGGGCTCTCTAAGCCTCTGTAGTCGGGTAAATATAGTAATGACTCGTTGTTTTTTGTTGAAATTTAAATATATCATAATGATCGGGTGAAGTCACATGTCAAATCCGCTTTAACGGAGGATCATTAAGGAACATTTGTTTCTGATTCTATATGTTGGTTCCTCAAGAGCGCGTGGGCTGGCAGAGGGAGGCTGTGGGTGTGTGACGGCGTTGCAGTGCGTGAGGGCGTGTTCGGTTTACCTTGGCACGTGTTACTGGCACGGCGTATTGCCCCGCGTTGTGTCCACCTGGCCCCACGTTTCCTTTGTGTGGCTCTTTAGGCCCCGGAGGTTCCTTCACTACGTCAGTTTCCCGCGCGTCGCTATCTCGTGCGCGCGTTTATGTGGTCCTGAGACTCATGGCCGCACAGGCGGTGTCTTAGTTCTTTACTCGTCGTTTGGAGTCTACTTCTATTCATGTCTTGATTCATATACTATGTATTGTTGAATTAAATTCAGCACGACTGGGATCCTCCTCATGTAGTCCTGTTCTTATTTAAGGTTTAGTTTCTGTAGTATTTTTGGCAGTGAACCTGTTTTGGTTATACCCATTTGTGGCAAGCGCACAATGAGTTGGGTCCTGAATATATATTAGTATATAATAAAAGTGTGTTGCGGGTGTAGCGTGATACAGAGAGTGTTTGAGTGTGTGCTGCTGGTTGTTGTTGAATTTGGTGCTGGTCCAAGGTGACTTGCTCCGTCTTCACATCTGCCAACTTCTCATCAACACTTTTTCTCTTTCCCGGGCGTCTCATTCCTGAATTTGTTCCGATGAACCAGTGTTGGCTTTTGCTTTGTTTTGAGTCACGATAGAGTGTTGCCAGAGTTAATTTGGTCAGAAATGTTAATGGGTGTAACAGCTAACAAAGGACTAGTTGAATTATAATTAAACCACACAGACGCATGCAATTCTTGAATACGAAAAGTGACTATTTTTTTCATCCTTCCACCGCACGTTGGTAAATAATGGTGTCACAGACCGATTTTATATTCGTGACGTTATCACGTCATTGCTGTGTGGGGCGTAGTTTTCAGGCTGGAGTTTTCGTCTGTTCTCTTGCTGGAGGAAGCCATCGGGTTTAGGTTAGGTGAAGGCTTCTGCCGGTTTCCGCCTCCAGCGCCAAGTCAGTGCAGTAAAGATTCCTGGTTGACTCAGAAGGGGATGATCTCTGCAGACGCCCTCGTTTGCTTGATGTGGGATTCACTTAAGAGTGTTTTCCGTGTCATTGTAGAGTTCAGAAATTTACGTGGAGAATGATGGTTTACATAATTCGAGAAGACGTGGTGAAAGCGCTTTTGAATTAGAATGACCTTTGCATTTTGTAAAAGTGAACGAGGTGGGAAAAGATGCTACTGTATTGGAAGTGGTGGAAAATTTACATGGAGACTAAGGCTTATTATGGTAGTAGATGTTGAAAAATTGTTTTGGGATTTAGGCTGGTTGAGAGATGTGAATTATACATCCCTTGGACTGTTTGATGTCTTGATACATGGAGTTATAAGTTGTCTTCTAAAACTGTAGTTGTAAACGCGTAAGATGCTGCGTCAAAGGATGAAATGTCGAAAGATATGCAGGATATTGCACAGGGAATTGAGCTGTATTATAAAGTGAGTTACGGAATGTAAACACTACAAAAAGAAGATCGTGGTGTCTGAGAAAGAATGAATAGATTCTGGGTCAGTATAGGAGGAAATAATATAGATTTCCGAATTCTAGATATATGATGACCAATGGAAGTGAGGATTAAGAATGAAAGCCTATGATTTGGAGTTTAACGCGGGGGCAAGTTGCTGTTGGCGCCTTTGCAAAGGTCTTATGTGATGAGGTATTAGAGGAATAGTATAGTTTACCGTTTTGCCACCGTAAGGTTTTTTCTTTTTTGCGTCATGGAAAAATTTGGTTGTGCGGAAAGAGGAAGGAGACCCTAAAATCTCCGAACGTGTCTCTCTCTAGATTGTGTCTGTAGTGATGTCATTGGATGGAGAGATGAACAGGTTGTTTGAAGTATGGAAAAGAGAAAGGGCATTTAATGTGGAATTGCTTATTTAATGGGAACGTTTTGAGATCTTGACATACATAGGAATAATGAGCACCAGGTCTTTGAGATACTAACATATACGTATAGGAAGGATGGCCTCAGATAGGAACATTCGATATTTACTAGAGTGATAGACGGCTTAGTGTGGTGTTGGCAAGAACTACTTCATTGATAGTAATTTTGGACACAGGTGCAAATTGTGCCGCCCTGCTTGGTAGTGGATGTCTATGCACTGACAGGTTTTAAGTGTACACAGAGCCTGGCGTCAAAGTATCAGCAAAAATATGCTCCAAGTTGAAGTTCTCCGAAGCCCAGTTATTTGTGTACTGTCAGCTGTTCATTAAAGTCTCTGGTGAATGGATGACATGAGAACCAGTATTGGTGTTTTAGTTTCTTGATGACAATCCACTTCGTATGTTATATTTTTTACGAAATCTCTTCTCGTCGTGACCTTGTGTTGTAATACACCGATTCGCATTGAAGTAATAACATTTTCATGCGTTATAAGTAACTAGTGCTGAATGAGATGTATCTTAGAACACGAACAAGTGAGAATGTTTGAATGATAAACACATTTTTGGCTGTGTAGGTTGGGTGAGGGTTGAGAAAGTGGGCGGGGAATGGATGGCTATATTTAGTGTCTCCTCTTGCTGCACACCGCTCGTGTATTAATAACTCCGCCCAGATGGACCACCCCTTACCACCGTCGCCACCCCCGTCTCAACACCCGCCACCCACCACCCCTATCTCAACACCCGCCGCCTTTGCCGCCATCCACCTCCCTCATCTGAACAACTGCGACCCCACCGCCTCCTTCGCAACACCCGCCTCTACCGCCTGCCTCCTCCTCATTTTGAAAACCCACCACCCCTTTCCCATCTCGCCCGCTGCCCCCCATCCTGTCTCACCCGCCGCTTCGTACCACCATATCCAAAACACACCCCCATCTCACCACCACCACCACCTCTTCGCCACCACTAATATATATATATATATATATATATATATATATATATATATATATATATATATATATATATATATATATATATATAATTGTAGCCAGACCCACCGTATCAAAACGTTTGGGTAGGGGGACGAATCTTCAGGGCATTCTAATGAGAAATAGGAAAAGATGGACTCCTTTGTATTGAATTCCTCTGCGGCACTTTAAAACTTCTTTCAGTGACAGTGATACAGCCCCACCGATGTTGACTTAAATCGAGGTGCAACCATAAGAAGGCGGAGTCCAGCAACACACACACACACACACACACATATATATATATATATATATATATATATATATATATATATATATATATATATATATATATATATATATATATATAATTACCCCAGAACCCTTCTAAAGGTTCCTGCAGCCCAAGGCTGCGCTACTTCAGTTGCAGGGAAATTTAGACTTTAATATTGAGGTCTTTTACGAAACTGTTCTCCCAAGGATGCATCCTCGCCAAAGTCGACTTTTCACTCGCATTGCATGTTATAGATATTGGGAGAATGACTTTCTGCAGATTTTGATATGCCTATATTGCAGCATTCTGCTCCGGTGTAATATGTTAACGTCAAAATCAATACATTGTATGTTTAATGTAATGATAGGACAGTATTTACAGTTGGATTGTGCACATATGGAGATGATAATTTTCCGCTATTATGATTGTTTTAATTCAGTCGCTAGCGTGTTTTTTTTTTTTTTTTTGAGGGGGGGGGGAGCACTGTAAAGATACATGTTAACAGAATTTTGAGGAATTATCCGCCACGCTGAAGGGTGAACTATGTACTTCAACTGAATATGGGAACAGAATTTCAGCAGTTGTTGGCGCGGAAATGTTTTCCTGTATTTCAGTAATAGGCAAATTTAGTTGTTTTCCGTGTCTTTGTTTGGTTGCTTATCACAGTGCGGTTCTTGTGTTGGCTCCTTTTGCGATGGAAAGATGAGTACTGCGTGCAGTGCAGATACTGTAGGTGATTCTAATCGTTTCTTCCCTCGTGAATTGAAAGATTCTTTACTACTGTGTGGTTGTTCCGTTTACTTCGCCGAGGTGGCGAAGCAGTTTCATGATTTTGTGGAGTAACGTGGACGATTCCATAGTTCGCTGCGAGGTATAAG
This sequence comes from Panulirus ornatus, assembly GCF_036320965.1. NCBI lineage: Eukaryota > Metazoa > Arthropoda > Malacostraca > Decapoda > Palinuridae > Panulirus > Panulirus ornatus. Next base: position 26,345,508 of record NC_092280.1, on the reverse strand, counting down.
ACGCATATATATATATATATATATATATATATATATATATATATGAGTTTGTGTGTGCAATCACGTACCTGGGCTTTTCCAGAATCCGCCTTCATGTGGTTCCGCAACGAGTGAAAAGTCCCCTTCAGCAAAGCTGTAGTCACACTGAAGGAGTCCATCACTTCCTTGCTCCTAGAAATTGAGCTGTCTTCAGAGTAAGGGGTCCTGGGGTTATATGATAATAGTACTAATGGTAATCACGCGCTTAAAGCCAGGTTATTTCCCAGAGGAAGCGACATACCCCAACATTCCTCTAGAAAGCTACATTTAGGAGAGCTGTAAAAAATGCAGACTATTTACTAGTCAGTTTCAAAACGGTCTCCAAGCACTCGGATTCAAAGTTGAACAAAATGTTCGCTTCATACTGTCTGTTCCACTCAAGAGTATGCATCAGGAGCTTGGTTATCCAACTTGAGGAGACAATTAGAGAAATTCCCACAGTGTGCATTAAAATATGTGAAAGAGTGTGTGTCAGCCATAGTTTTACTTATGTTAAAAGGTAGAGGGAAAATGGGGAAACATCTTTACAACTTTGAAGTTTTCCAGTTGAATTTACAGTATCATTACTGAGCATTAGGGAGGAACGAGAGTCAACTAGAATATCAAATATGCTAAAGAAATTCGTATGAATTGTCTTAGAGGATTTTCCTCTGTAATTTTGTGATGTGAATATAGAGTAATTTTCTCTAAGAGATAGAAACCAGTCAAATAGAGGACTAAACAAAATAAAAAAGAAAGAAAATTGGGAGTACTAATTCTGTTGTAATAAAGCTTGATACATAGAACGAGCTGAGTTAAGAATCAAAGCCAGAGCTGAACGCATTAAAAAGTTTAGGAAGTTGTTAAAATGAGAGGTTGAGTTGGGTCACAAGCATAACCCCTCCTGTTTGCAATGATAATCGTATATATGGTGTACCTGAGTAATTATTTAGTATTCTTAGTTGTGTACATCAGTGATGAGATAACTGGTATGTCAATTATGTGTTTTCTTGTTACAGTTCAACTTCGTGGGTCGAATACTCGGGCCTCGGGGCATGACAGCTAAACAGCTGGAGCAGGAGACTGGCTGTAAGATCATGGTGCGTGGCAAGGGCTCCATGAGGGACAAAAAGAAGGTAATGCCTAGACTGACAATTTGCACTTACATATTTCTTGTCATGACTTCACACTTCAGTGAACAGACCACCTTAAACAATAACATTTATTATATCACTTCTTCAGTTACAGCTACCAAGTGGGAAGTTGGTCCTAGCCAACAAAATGACATGGGCAACACCTTTTGGCAAACAGAAATGCTACGTGTGATTGTGGGTATTTCAGATGTACAATACTCCACAGTTCTCACCACAGTGTTGCCCATTTAGAGTTTAATGTACTTGATGTTGGAATAATGCAGCAGGGACATCTATGGTGGTTGATGACTTCCCAAACCAATGAAAGGTATACGTAAGGTCTACTCATTTGCAGTGCTTACTCATGCCACTTTTCTAACTTTGACCACAAAAGCAAACCATTGCTAAGGTTTGTTAAGGTCATTCCTGGTCAGTTTTGAACTTCACATGGTCATCCATCATGGAGATGTGATGTAAACAGATAAACTTATGAAACCAAAAGTCTCAGTTGTTGCATTATGTATGTAACAACAACAAAAATGAATTTTTACTTTTGTTCACTATCTCTAAGAGTGCTGGACTATAGCCTTTATTTTTTTTGTTGGTTGGACTTTTGCATGTTCACTTGTTTATCTGCAAATTTTATTTGCATCTTTTCAGTACTCCTTTATAACAGCTAGGCAGATAGGTATGAAGTTCATAAAAAATTATAACTAGGATAATAACTAATGATTGTTTGGAGACATAGTCAATTTTGTCACCTTTATATTTACTGATGCATGCCATGAATTACTGAGTTGCTGATCACTAGCTTTGCTAAAGTATCCATAATATAAATAAGATGTAAATCCTCTTCATTGAATGTCTATTCAGATTCAGATATGGAGCCAAATCATTTCAATGTACAGCTTTTCCAAATTTCAGCAACTAGTCACCAGCCTTGCTAAGTCATGTTGTATTTTGATGAAATTTGCAGAGCTCACTCTAACATATCTTTCTCTAATTTGGGTTTGAAAATGGAACAAAGTTTGTAGGCCTACATTTTGAATTGCAGTTTATTGTTCATTTCTGCTGAAAAGATGGATCTGAAACTTTCCAAGAAATGGATCGCAGCATTTAAGTAACCCAGGGGATATCTGATGTCACAAATTACTCATTACCTCAGGAGAGTGTACCTGCCTCTCTGTCGTTTCTTGCTCTCTTAGGGTTAGACATAAATCACAGCTTTCTATCACCATTTGCAGACAATACTAAAATAAGTGTAGAGATTTCATTTGTGAACGACAGCTAGAAATTACATTCAGATACCTGTCAAGTCTCCTTGTAGACCAGAGATGAAAATATACTGCTTGAAAAATTTTTGACTGCTGAACTATTAGGAAAATGAAAAATATTCTGGGAACATGTCGAACACTATAACATATCATGTTTTTTTATTATTATTTTGATACTTGACTGATTACATCAAATGAACCAATTATTGTAGAAAATAATTTTGGAAGGTTTCCTACCAAATCATTAGCAAGAAATGTAGTGTAACATATTTCATATATCCCCACTCATGGGGTATTGCTTACTTAGTCTACTGATCCACAAATATAGCTTTACCAGTCTTTAGAGACTGCAGTTAATATTATGTGGTCATTGAGGCATGAATTCCAAACTTCACTGTATTCAGATGTAGCAGTAGGAGGGACATGTGAGGGAGTTGTATGATGAAGTCTTGTTTATAACAAATGAACTATCAGAGGACTTGTTTATAACGAATGAACTGTCAAAACCTTTTAAATGATTTTGTGGTGTTATTTGTCAAGATTGAAATTTATCTTGAATATCACATTGATCTATAAATCACCTTACCCTATAAGTAAAATTTTGTGTGGTGTTGTGTTTTAGGAAGAGCAGAATCGTGGCAAGCCCAACTGGGAGCATTTGAATGAGGAGCTTCATGTTCTCATCACAGTAGAAGACACAGAGAACAGGGCTAAAATCAAGATCCAGCGGGCAGTTGAAGAGATCCGCAAACTCCTCGTGCCATCAGTTAGTAGCTCTCTCTCTGTTTGCTGTCTAAGAGGAATTATATTTAGATTTAAGGGAAAACTTAGGAGGAATGATGCCTGACAGGGATATTGTTTTTCCTAAGTGGAAGGTAATAAAAGGAAACCATAATGCCTTCCAAGTACATCACTGTACAAAGATTTTTATAACAGTCAATATGAATGTTTAAAGCATTCACAGATCTGTTACAAGTGGAATGTGATACAAGTTGAGTGTCTGATAGTAGAGAATTAAGATGTTCAGTGTTAATGTAGGTTTGATAGAGAAGTGCTCAGAAGTGAATGTGAAGATAATATGGACGGATGAACAAAATAAAGTTGGTGAGAATTATTGATGGAATCAGATAAGTGACAAGTGGGAATGTGTGTTATGGAAATTGATGGTGAATTAGAGTGACAAAGTTAGAAATTATATATCTCAGTGATGCTGATATTAAGGAGTATAAAAGTGCAGTGATGTACACTGCTTGGTTTGGAGAGTTTACATGCATTACCCTAGTTTCAGTTGGAAAAACAGCTTGTTAGATAAATACTAGAAATATTTTTTTGTTTGCCTTGAAACTGATAGCCTTATACTGTTCTGTGCTGATACAGTGTACGTAATGTATTGTTTACGTGGATATGTGTATGTTTTTATGTTGTGTACCTTAATTACATTCTGCATTGTCTTCAAAAACTGTAAAGATTTGTCATACATTAGTGAGGGTTATATTTGGAATTATGAAAGACATTGCCTTATGGATATATCTAATCCATCGATGTGCAATTTTTTTTTTTCCTTTTTCCCCAGTGTGCAAGACAGAACTTTTATTGTTTATTCATTCATTATTTATTTTTCTGTAAAGATGCACGCAGAAACAATAAATTCTTATGAATGAGGACTTATGTATTTTGAGTGTTGAACAAACATATTATGGTCCAGATTTGTCAATCCTAATTACTTACAATAAATTTCACTTTTGTGTATGTAGATGATTCAGTGCTCAAAAATCCATGAAAACCTTTTTTGTTTTTTGTTTTTTACAAGAGTTAAGCATTTGCTAGTTTTGAAAAAACACATTATTTACTCAAAAGATCAGTTCAAAGTATGAATGACACAGGTACTGCAGATGCAGTGAGTCCCTAGAGAAGGTGTGCAACTGTCCCCCTCTGGTCACTAGCAGATCACTAAGGCCTCCAGGTGTCCCTAGTGACTCATCCTTTGTTTGGGTTTCCATCTATGGCCAGTGAATAGAAAGTACAATTTGTGCAGAATTCAACTTGGAGTAAGAAAGTACATTGCACCGAAAGGATTAAGGGGAGGGTTAACTCATACTTGCATCTTTGTGCCTAGTTTTCAATTTCAGCATCAAGCTTCCTAGACCTGCAGTTTGATCGAATGAAGATTTTTAGGCACTGAACTTTCATTATTTTTATGATTTTTTAGGAATACAAACTATTTCTTACTCAGGCCATGAAATTATGCTGTTGAAGATACTTGCATCTTCATGACATAACTGATTTACAAGACCTTCATACCATTATACCTGGTATAGAGTGAGTAACTGTGGATTACCATTGAAGATGCAAAATAGAAATCTTATTGCTAATCTCAAAAGCTCCTCCAAACATTAATGGAAATATTTTCAAAAAGGTTTGAGTATATTGTTTGCAAATTGGTGTGATTTAGATGGAGTAGTGAGAGTGAACAGTCAGGCCATGGTACATAGTATTTTTTCATCTTTTTTCCTGCCTGCAGTTGAGCCAGAGGGAAAGGTGAATGTGGAGGTACCTTTTCTTTTGCTATCCTATTTCTGCCACTTTCTTTTGAAGATTTTTCAGATAAGCTCCTGATGGACAAGAAAAGGATAGTATTTTTCAAGGATCTTGTAAAGTCCACCCACATGATTAAATCTTAAAAGTAATAAGTTGGTCCAGTTTAAACTAAATATTAATTAAAAAAAATCTGATTAATATGGATTTTTTGTTTGTCTCGGAAGAAATAATGAATGTAGTGACTGGCACTGTGATGTTGAAAGGAATTCCTGGTTTGAAGCAGATGCCAAATAACAAGACCCACATATTGTTTAAGTTCACCTATAAATGTTTGTTATTAAAGGTATGAAATATTGAATGGCTGGAAGTTATTGAAAACAGAATTTTAGCGGATATGTATGAAAAAGAAGGAAAAATTTGAGTTGAAATATCTTGATGTTGACTGCAACCAGTCATGATGACATGAGATGCCAATTGAGTTAGCTTTATTCACTTTGGAAAAATGTATGCAAGCATAATATTGTTTAACTCAGTGAAACTCATGTGTTGAATACTGTATGTGTTGGTACAAATAAGCAAGAAAAAGGCAAGCACTGTAGGGTATGCACCATGGCAAATTGCTCAAAAACATGTCCGGAAGCAGCATACCATCACAGAACAGCATGTCACTGACACATTATATTAGAAAATCTTAGTGGTACCTGAAAATTGATAAGGACTTTGAATGTAATGAAATTTGTATCATAAAAAAAGTGTTTTAGTGTTTATAATTGCACATTCAGAGAAAATTGTTGTTTAATGGGAAGCAAACCCGGTTATGACTTTTTTCAAAGAATTATGCTCATTGGACTTGAATATTTTTGTATTCTAACGCTTGTTAGAACTCAGAATTACTGAAAATGACTGAAATCACTTGCATGCTATTTTATGGATTAAAGATATGAGAGATATACAATATATATTCTCATGAATTTCCGGTGAACCTGGTCCGTATCGGCTAATTTTGAAAACATAAAGATAGACATATATGAAATATATCAAGTTATCTGCCTTTGATGTAGGCTTGGAGGTCATGGCCTCAAATAGCTTGACTAGCAAAAGGTTCAGTGCAGGTTGGCCCCAACTGAACTGCAAATCAAGGAACAAATATCCAAATTGATGTGGGATTTATATTTGGGGTCAGCTGCCCATTTCATATAATGATGATAGAATACATCTTTAGGCATTCACAACCACTTGCTAGATGGGAAGCAGACACGGAAACAACTGCATATACATGCATTTGATGTAAACTTAAACAAGATTCACTACATGTCATGCTTTTCCATGTAACTGGTTTTATTCTTGGTTTAATGTTTTGACAGAAGCAGTTGTTTTAAGTTATTGCTACTACTTAATCAGTTTCAGGAATGATTTGTAAATAGAAGCGATAAAGTACGGACACAGGATTATTGATGTTTATCATTTTAATTTTTTTTTTTTTTTTTTTTTTTTTCCCGCTGTCTCCCGCGTTTGCGAGGTAGCGCAAGGAAACAGATGAAAGAAATGGCCCAACCCACCCCCATACACATGTATATACATACGTCCACACACGCAAAATATACATACCTACACAGCTTTCCATGGTTTACCCCAGACGCTTCACATGCCCAGATTCAATCCACTGACAGCACGTCAACCCCGGTATACCACATCGCTCCAATTCACTCTATTCCTTGCCCTCCTTTCACCCTCCTGCATGTTCAGGCCCCGATCACACAAAATCTTTTTCACTCCATCTTTCCACCTCCAATTTGGTCTCCCTCTTCTCCTCGTTCCCTCCACCTCCGACACATATATCCTCTTGGTCAATCTTTCCTCACTCATTCTCTCCATGTTGAAGTGAAATTATGAATTAGTTAAGCAGGTTCAAGAACACAGTCAGCATTAGGAATGGTTTATGAAGTGATAAGGAGCATCAGACACACACATTATTGGTGGTTATTTTAACATTTTGTGCAAGCAAAAAGTGGTATATCTGATGAAGGTATTTACAAGTATTTACTTCTAGGCTGATGGTGAGGATGAACTAAAAAAACGGCAGCTAATGGAACTTGCCATTATTAATGGTACATACAGGGATTCTTCAAGCAAAAATGCAGGTATGCTGCAAAAATGAGTTGTTTACTTTTTGTCTTTAGCCTTTTCTCCAATAGTGTCATGAGTTGAATCCTTATTAGTTACCTTGCTTAAATAATATTTCATTCAGTGAGGACTCATCTACTTTTCTGGCATTGTGTACATATTTTCTGTGCTCATCCAACTAAATACTCAAACCTCTTGATAAGTAAAGTTTGGTCGTGAAAGGATTTATAACCCCTTGAGCTCGGATTTTTTTCTGCATTGCCACTATTAGGATGTAGAGTTGACTGATGCATGATTTTTTGTGATTTTGAACATTAAACTTAGCTGTATTTTTTTATTTACAGGAAATGCTTAATACTTTATCAGTAGACAATTCTGTTGGAAATAAATCCCATACTTATCACCATATCTGATCATATCTAGACTGTGAAAATTTACCTTAAACTAAGGTGACTCTTTGCCACCTCCTCTCCCCATGTCATGCTTTAGGCTGTAACTGTAAATTGTTCTAATTATTAATGAAAAATGTTTTTCACTAGAACATGTCTGTTGAAAATAATTTGTCTACCATCACCAGATTTGATCTTATATTATGGAACCATGCAGATTTTACTTCAACCATCAGTGCCTGTTTGTCACTACATGTGCCCACAATGCACGCTTAAAGCGATATTAAGATACATTTTTATTTTGCCTAAGAGACTGAACATTAATTTAATCACTTTTCTTTGTATATTCATGGGGAGAGCTTGTGTGAAGCTATGTGCATCTCATCAGGCACCTGAAGAGATATGAAATGTAAAATATAGTATGAATTTTGTGATTCAAGGTACATCACTGTCGATATATGTTAGTGTGTGTGTGTGCGCATGTATGCATGTCTCTGTGCATTTGTATTTGCATGATTGCACATTTGCATGTATTTTTGAAGTGTGTGTGTGTGTGTGAGAGAGATCTCCTGTTTGAGGAAAATGGAGTGGAACTTTTAAACTTGGACCCCAACTCTTAATCTTTCTAATATTACTCTCATATAGATGCTAAGTTTGTTGAGTCTTAGCATTCATTTTTTCTTCTCTTATTTCATTCCTTCACAATTCTGACCTCTTCTCTGACTTTCATTATTGTATTTCTCTGTTTTAGCTCCTATGTTCCCATTTATTGTAAAGAACTGATCATTATCATCACTTTCCAATCACTCTGGAATTGTATCTCTTTGTCTCTTAGTATTACCTTTCCTTTTTCATCCTTAAACCATGGCTGCTATCTTCTTCCTTTAGTTTTGTTTCATTTGTCTTTACCTCAGGCAGAGTCTCTGTTGCCTTTCAAGGAAACCACTGTAGCAGATTGGTATGTCTTCCAAAGTGGGGTTGCACAGTGTAAATCAGGTCAAATACATGTAGTAATTATCTTTGTGAACATGTGCCCATGTACCTGAAAGCTGTGAGTTTGATCTGCAGGTGATTTACGTACTAATGGCCTAATTGACCAGTGGAATAACATAGTAGCTTGGCCTCAGGCTTAGGTGTGGAGTTAAACAGCCTCTAAATTTGATCTCATGTGGAGTACAAAGAGGAGTCAAATTACATTACATACAAGGCTTGCAATATTCAGTTTGTACCATTACTGGTAGTAATACAGAAGGAGGTCAGAGTATATGCAAGTACAAGGATATAGTGACATTGATGGTTTCATAAGACAATCGAATAATGTAGGGTTTAGCACAGGGCAAAACAGACTTTGGGTATAGTAAGAGAATATCCTTAGGAGCATCAGTATCAGTCAAGTGATGACAAAGTTTTTTGAGGCCTGAAATCGCTGATTTTAGGTAAGTAAATAATACAGAGTTCAAGATTGTGTCTGCCTCTCACCCTCTTCCTACTTCTTAGCCCTTCACCCTGTTATGCCCTTCCTCCATGTCTTTTTCCTCTCTCTTATTCTGCTTTTTTATTTTTCTCTTCTTCCCCACCTTACCTTTTGTATTCCTTTTCTTTCCACCATTCAGCATATTTTTTCCCAACCTCCTCCCCAATCATATCTTTTCATTTCCACTTTCTCCTCCCCCTTTCCATTTTTGACCCCTCCATCTGTCCTCTGATTTTGCAGTGGTCCCAATGGTGCTGTATGGGTGGGCCCTAATTGGAAAGAATGGAAGACAGTGAACATGCTCGAAATGAATTGCTTGAGGGCATTATGTGGTTTGAGGAGGGTTGATCAAGACACTTAGAAAGTGAGGTGTGGTAATTTGTAGAGTATCATTATGAAAACTGATTGGGTTGTTCTGAAGTGGTTTGGAAAGGATGAGTGGAGAGAAACTGACTAAGCAGATATATGTGTCAGAAGTGGAGAAGGTAAGGGGGTGATGGATCCTAGAAGGGATACGGAAGGATGGAATGTGAGGCATCCCCTGATGATGTGATTATTACACGACAGTGCACTTGGGAACTTATCGTGTTTAATTTTACCCGTGGACTCAGGAATATCTTGATCACGTGCAAAATTGTGATCCTTTCCAATATATGTACATGTACTTGCTTTCCTTCATCCATTCCTGTGGCTGCCCCACTCCACAGGAAACAGCATCGCTACCCCTGCTGTTTCCCAGTGCTAGGGGTTAGGGGAAAAGAATGCCACCCTCATGCCTCCTGGAGGAAACAGAAAGCAACTTAAAGAAGCATGAGCAGGGATGGAAATCCTCCCCTCAAGTATTGACTTTATAAAAGTGGGTGTTGAATTCACCAAGTATGGCATATTCTTGAAGGCTCAGCTTTGTGATTCTGATGCTACCCACAAAAGAAAGGAAAAGACAGACAGGTATAAAAAACAGAATTACTATGGTGTGGTGTCTCCAGATATGTGATGTTTTTATGAACTTACTGTGTTTACTTTGTTTGCATTACTGAGCTCAAGGGGTTAAGATTATTGGTGTGTATTTTACCATTCATGTGGCAGTCCGTTATTTTCCAAAACATGCATATGCCAGCATGTTCATGCTTAGTCCTTACTGCTGTACTAGTATGATAAAGTCAGCTCGTTACAGTGGTCATTTCCTAACATTGGTCACTGATCTATAAGACAGACTCAATTAACCCTTTTTTATCTTTGAGTACAATCACTTATGTTACCTTTTGTTCTGGCCATTTCCTTACAGTGGCCTTTTTTGCCTCTGCCCAGTGTAGCCACAAAAATGGGGGTCAGCTGTACCCAATGAATGGTATAGTACTCTTGCCATTTTAAGTAATTTTTTATATTTTTGATAAAATATTTTAGTTGTAATTTCCACTGTAAATATGATATAACTTTTTATTTAAATTTTTTGATACAGAAGTAAAATTAATTATCTTCTTAATGTTGAAAAACTGTGTAGTCCTAATACAGGTATGAAGTACTGTAGTTTCTTGATATGCTGGTTGTAACATTTGCCTTCCCAGCATTACACCTATTACACATTACTGTGTGTATATATATATATATATATATATATATATATATATATATATATATATATATTATATATATATATATATATATATATTTATCGGTATATGATTTTTCTTTAAAGTAAATGTTTACAAATGTACATATGAATTGCCCTTTGTAAGTACTTTTTGTTGAAGGACTAAAGTCTTAATTGTTTATATGAAATGCCTTCAAAAGTGATTCATCATTATACAAGAGGTCTATAACCTTCAGAAAATGAAATTCCTGCACATAAACTTTTTTACCTTATTTATTGGGAATTCATGATATGGGGTTTGAATTTTGTGCAGCTAGCAAATCCTAGTACTGAAGTAGTCATGGCATAAGGATAAGCTGTTAACAGTAGAATGCCTGTGAGATTGAGCACTAATATAGTAATGATGTTTAATAATGATTCATGGTAGAGTATCCTTTCATGCACTTTTGAAAAAATAATTAACAATGTGAAAAATATGGTTTGGGATATTTATTTTGATAATTATAATACTATATCTTTTGTAAAGATTAAGATGTTACATATCAGCTTTATTTATTTATCATCAGTTTAATGCACTAATATTTATTGAGAAGTATGTGTGTGATGGTGGTGGACTGACTCACTAACCCTACCTTCTCTATCCCTTGCCAGAAATTGAGGGACTGAGTCCTCTTACAGGGGAGGTTCCACGACTGCTCACACCAGGAATGACACTTCCGTCACCACTGCGTACAACCACACCCCTAGGTGGTCATCCTCTCATCATGCCTGCACGGATCCATGTTCCTACAACAACTGCTCTATTAAATGGAACTGGAACTGCTGGCATGCCGCCACCATTAATTGCTGCCAGTGATGCCTCTGCTGGTCTGATGTATGCCCCATATGCTGCTGCTGCCGAGTATGCTGCTGCCAACTATGCTGCCCTCAGCTCCCCCCTCCTCACTGAGTACCCCCCGGACGCTGCTGGTGGGTTGTTTGCCAGATGAACCATGTACTAGTCCACCCACACCACCCACACCACCGCACCCACGCACCGTTCACACACCCACCACGGGTTAACCACTCTATCTGGCCATGTTGCCACGCACAGCATTTGCAGTGTGCGGTGGTGTGTTGCCATGATATACGTGGGACTCGTCTGTTGTGCTAGGGATCCCAGCTCTGGCTTAACATGTCTTCAGTGTATAGGGAAAGGCTTTTCGGTGAAGTGATAGCTATTTTGTGTGATGAGACTTGTCATTGATCAAGCTTATTATTTTTTTTCCTTGAAACCTCATTTTAAGTTATAAAATGTTGCTCATCAGCGTGCATAATAAGCCCAGTGATTTGTTTATTGCATTCCATATTGTGGCCAGTGCTTTCATTGTAAATGTTTGTATGGTGCTTTTTTCTACCTCTGAGAAATGTTTGAAAAGAAATGCTTTAGATCACTTGTTTCAGTTGCCAAATTATTGCCATGTGACTCAGAGGAATGGTTGTTGTGAGGGGTTTTATACTTGCCAGGATTTCTCTTGGCATAGTGCATTATGAAATAACTTGAAAAATGTTACGATTATGTCAGAGTCTGTGGTTGTGAAAGTTGTCGGCTCTATATTTATTTATATTCAATTGATTTAGGTAGTCTGATTGCTCTTTTGCAAAGAGTGGTATGGAAATGCAATGGCTGAAGGCTATGTTACATTGATATTTTCTTATTGGCAATAAGATGTAACTACTTAGGTTAATTACAGATTTATATATAGGATTGTACTTAATAGTCTCTTGGTCGTGGTGGTGGATGCAGTACTGTAGTTATTCTTGGTTTTGGGTTGGCAGTCTTGCATGCTTTATATTATTTAAGAGCATCTAATTTTAATAAAAGTTATACCCACTTTCTCCTTAGTAATGTAAAACTTAACCTAACTTTTCTTATTTAGCCCTCTAGCATAATCTATAAACTTAACTCCTTTAAATTGGTCTAATTTGAATGTTTTTTGTTCATTACAAAACTGCTCTTATTTAAGTCTTTGATACTACATGTGATGTTTTTAACATGCAGATATTAAGAATTCTGCAAATGCAGCAAAGTATGTGTCAAAATAGTTCTTATAAAGTTTAAGTGAATTACACTACTTGAGTGCATTTAAATGTTTATTAGTATACACAGTATGCAACAGATACGCAATGATTTATTTTTTTTATTAGATCTGCTTTTCAAGACCATTTACATCAAACTAATAAGGTTTGGCAGATTTTATTCATAACACAGTAAGAAGCCTTTAAAGGAAAACAGTTATAGAATACCAATTTAGAGGAGTTCATATGTATATAATGCAGAGATTATCATATTGCCTTCCTAGATGTTGGTAATGTAATTAAGGGCATAATTATGAAATGATTATGACCCATGTTTTAAAGCATATGCATTAATTTTCAGAAAGGCAATTTGATATAACCTGAAGCAGTTAATATTCATCTTTTTAAACAGGAGCAGGTTTGTATCATCTAAAATTTAGAATAACACCCGGTAATAATGAGGTTGCTTTCTTGGATTGGCGACATCTAACAGTTGTCTCTAGTTGTGCAACTCCTAAACAAAGTCGTCAGATATTATCCAGATTCTCATTAATGTTCTCATATTTCCAAATGGTGACAAAATAATAAATTTAATAACAGCTACCAAGGGACCAAGTTACTAACCGAGGTGGCAGCAACAAGGCAGGTCGGCTGTGAGTCCGTTCTCATGCCTCAACTGCTGCGCTAACAATGACTTTGACTGTGTTCATAATAGTTCAGTGTAATTGATATAAGTGCTCTAAAGGTTACTCTTAGGTGCCAGATATTCAGAGTAACTTATCAGGATAACCATTTCAGTCAGCACTTGTTGAGCTATTTGTGAGCGCAGCCACTGACATAGAAATTCAAAGCAATTGCCTTGAGGAGGATGAGCAAATGTCTACCTGTACTTAATTTAAGGATTAAAGTACATGATACTTTAGTTTCACATGTTAAACTGTGTTGCAGAGCTGTGTTCATAGTTAAACTATACAATTACTATAGTGCCATTTAGAAATGGGGTTAGGAATTGAAGGGTTTGATATTCCTCTAGTAATCATTCATATAACAAGGCAATTGCTTGAGAAACTGTTCCAGTTGGATGGCCTCATAGAGGCCACTTACGTGCCATAATTAACACAATTCAGTCCTAGGTTGAAGAGAAAAGAAACGGGTCAAATGCTAACCGCACTGTTTTACCGAGATCACGATTCTTGGTCACTGTTTGAGTAATAATGACAAAAATTAGCTGTTCACAGTTCTGCTCCAGGAGATTTCAGTAACTGAAAATTTAAGAAAGCCACAGAGTCTCTTTCAAAAATTATATTATACTTTATCATGAAACTAAGAGAGTAAGATTAAAATACAGAAAAACATCTGAATAAGGAGTATTTTTCGAATTTTTTTCATTTTCATTATTACTGATCGGCTGGTATTTGTCACTATTATTGAGAATGGGAACTAACACATCTGATCTTTATCTGTGGTCTTAATGCCCTGTTAAGTTAAAGGGGGGCTCTGTACCACACTATTGCTACACATTTATTAATCCCAAGAGTCATCAGTTCAGAGAAGGATAAAGTAATGATTGATGACACCTTTGTATAGTGCACTGCAAATGCTTCATATATTAATGCATAGAAGTAAAACTTACATCAGCTGTCACTTATATGCTCATATGTTTTTTACGTTTAAAGCATATCGGAGAGTGAAAAGCTAAAACATAACTATTGTCTGAGAGATATAATGATAGCAGTGAGTAGAATGATAATTAAGATTGAATGAACTGTTGCTGCTAATTAAAGTTATTCTCAAATGATGTCCATTCTTTGCCTTTTTTATTTATGTACAAAGCCTTCAGCAAAAAAAATTACATTAGAAAATGTATCAGTACATTGTGTTTTAAACTAATGTAAGAAATTTACATAATACTTTTACATGAAATAGGAAAGCTCTCTATTCTTCATGTATTGATTAAAAGATCAGTGAAGACTAAAATGGATGGTTGAAATATAAATTGTGGCAATTTAACTCCGTTATGTATAATGGTGACATCATTGAGCAACTTGATCAATTGCAAGAAGATAATTTGCCATTTCCTTTCGTTTATCTGCTAATGTACTTTAAGTTTTATTGTTTGAATAAACTAGTCATATGGCAGTATGCATTAGTGTGAAGAAAGGGCCCCCTAATAGCACCCACAGTTTGATTCAAGCTCCAAGGCTCCTCCCTACCCTGGGGCCATTTTTATGAGTAACATCTACTAACAACTAACTTGCCTTGATCATTTCCAGTTGCAGTCTGATTTCGGTGGTGCTATCAGTGTACATAAACATGTTTGAAATCAGGTTTTCCTTCATGGTATCTTTAACCTGAGCCTAGTTTGATATAGGCTGGCTCATATGAACACTTGTGATTTTTTTATCATTTATTTTTGTACTGTTAAAGTTAATTCTTTTTAGTTACCAGTGAGGACTTTCATGTACTAAAGCTGCTTTTGTTTAGCTTTGATACTGTCAGTTGCTTTTTATACGTTATATACATCAGGATGGAGTGGCAAGGTGCCACTTGACGGCATGATGAATCAATGTAATTTCCATTTCATGATTTTTGTGAATAGTATAATGTACTGTGGAGCATATTGGTGATGCAAATAGATATTTTTCTCCATAGAGATGAGTATTAGTGCTTTGCATGAATGGAGGAACATTTGGGGCACTGAAGCAAGCAGTGTTTGTGATGTATGAATTAAGTTTAAGCCTGTTTGCTGACTCTAGGCATTTATACAAGTGCTTGGGAAGTTAGTATAACAGGGTTTTTTCATAATTTTTACATCATTGAGCAATGCCAGTGCTATGAATGGGCTTAATTTTGGTAAGCATGAGCCGTTGTTTGGTGTGTACGTTGCCACATGATGCCATCACGTTGTGTTGTTCAGGTGTAGCAGTCAAGCAGCGGCGCCATTTGGGCCAGGCACGGGAGCACCCCTATCAAAGGACGGGTACGCTCTCGTAGGCCACAACCCAGGTTAGTTGAATGTCCATTGAGACAAATGCCCCTATTTCATGTTCCCCCTTCCCCTTCCCCCACCTCAATAGTTAGATTGTATAGATAAAACAAATGTTATTCTTACAATGTACAGTGAATGAGTGATTGATGAAAACTTTATGGCTGCTTTCAAAGTACAGTACTTCATATTTGTTATATTACAAATATTCTGAGAACTTTTTAAACTTATATGTTGACTGTTGATGTGGGGAAGAGATTTTTATTTTAGTCATGTAAAAAGTAAATTTTTATGTTCAGGCGTGGTGAGGTGCTTATACTCTCCTTCAGTATATGTCTCAGTAGTTTCTTGTACACATTCCGTCCATGCATTTGTTTTTCCAGAGGGCATCTCAGTAGCTTGTAACTTATGAAATATTTGGAATTTTGATTTTTTTATATTTATGGATATTTCTATAGTGCCTTTTAATAATAAAAATGTGCATTATTAAGAGATTATCAAATGTCAACCCTAGTTAGTTTCTTTTGGGTCTTGATGGCATTTGCTTCTTTTTTTAATGTTACTGATTTTATTGTCATATATATATATATATATATATATATATATATATATATATATATATATATATATATATATAAATAAATCTATCTATCTATCCATATCTCTGATGCCTGATCCCACCTGGAACTCCCTCAAGGGAGTTTATATAGGTGTTGCCAGATTCCACCTGCATGAGGTTACACCGTAAGTGGAAAGTCACCTTTGATGAGGTTGTATCATCGTCAGTGGACGAAAATAAGTACAGTTTCATTGAAGAACTTCACATTCCAAAGGAGTCCATCATTTCCCTGCTACTGACTGTATTGCAGCCTTGAAGCTGCAGGAGCCCCATAGAAGGGGTCCTGGGGTTATGTAATAATAATAATTTTATATATATATGGACAGATAGATAGATAAATCTGAAGATTATTTCCATATTTGGAAAACGTTAACTGGAGGAGTTCTCACCTTGCCCACTTCAGAAGTGTTCCAATACCCCAGGTGAGGCCGGTCAGCAATAATAAAACGATAATATTTAGATCATGCACATTACAAATGCATTAGTTTGATCCATGGCTGGGGATCAAGTTATTTCAATATTCCAAAGGCAAAGTGAGGGGGTGGTTTTATGTCTCATAAAATCCCAGCCAAGGCTCATTCTTGCTTAGAGTATCCCCATTTCCAAGTATATGGTTAACTTGATGATGACAATGGTAGCATTAACTTTCAGGAAGGGTTAAGCAGGCTACATGTATAGGAACTCGCATGAATAAGATCATTAATTATGCTCCCATCATTTTTATATCCTGGACTGCCCTGGCCTGCCTCACAATTTGGGAGTTATTGTCTACCATAAACTGTTTTCATTTATTGTAATTTAAGTCATTTAAATTATGCTTTAAGAAGGGTAGTTACTAAGGACTGTGGTTGCATCACCACTGAAAACTTGAGGCCCAAAAATATATTATGGTCTCATTGTTTGAAGTACAGGTCACAGCTACATGAGCCCAAAGTATCTGTATATCTCTGGATATTTGATATCAGTATAAGTCATGAAATAAATTGATGAAGAAAGGTAAATAATGCTTTTCATTCCAAGAAGAAGAAACAAAAGAGCATAAATAAGGATTCTTCAACACCAATTAAGTGAAAAAAGATATGGACAAAAAAAAAATCCTTACAAAACATAAACAATCTTGTAATTAATCATCAATTGCATAAAGACAACTAACCAGCCTTGAGGTATTTGTTGGGCTGTAGTCATGACTAACGTACAGTCTTAACTAATGTTCAGAAGGGCGTGTGTGTTTGCCTGAGGAACCAGCCAGTAGTGGGGACAGTAGCCGTAGAATAGTCAGGCCAAAACTTTTTCTTTGTGGTCTTTCTTTGGTACTATGCTTCAAGATCTTGAATCACCCAGTCTTTAGGAATTCTTGGATCTGAACACTTTCCTTACATTAATTTTATTTTAGTGTTGAAATTAGTTGTCTTTCTATGTTTTTCTTTTCCTTTTTCATCTCATCAATAAAATCATATGAAATTAATATATACTCAAGACTAAGCCATGGAGATTTTCAATGTTTTCCCCCCCATCTCTTTAAAATTCATAATAGTGTTTTGATATCCATTACCATATCCCTTTCAGAACTGATTGATAAACATTGAAAATCAAAGATACATATATAGAAAACTTGAGATGTGAATATTCATAACTAGTACACAGTCTGATAACATACTAGAAGAATACTTTAATAACTTTACAGTAACT
Organism: Panulirus ornatus; assembly: GCF_036320965.1. Taxonomy (NCBI): domain Eukaryota; kingdom Metazoa; phylum Arthropoda; class Malacostraca; order Decapoda; family Palinuridae; genus Panulirus; species Panulirus ornatus. Next base: position 26,327,615 of record NC_092280.1, on the reverse strand, counting down.
ACGACTTTCACATTTGAAGAGTAAATTCTGTTTCTTTCTCAACTTTCAGTGACACTTTTCTTGTTTTGACAAAGTGGTACAGTCCTTTCTTGCCAAATTCTCTTTAGGGATGTGCTGTTTATATTTCTTGAATTCATCTTAACTTTTCAACTTTTTTAGCTTTTTAAATTATCTGACCATTAAACATCTTCACTTTCTGCACTTGAACATAATCAGACTTTCAGCTTTCTCAACAACGTTTTCCTGCTGTGTTCGCCTTGTAATTTTTGAGGAAAACTTGTCCCATATCCCAGAAACTCTCATTAATATATTTTGAATGTCGAGCATATGATGTTCTTTTATTTTCCTCTATACATCCTCATGAATATTAGTGTTTAGAATATTAAGGAAATCCTACTCTTGTTATCACAGACACTCACAAACTGTTATCTTTCCTTTTTTTCTTGTTTTTTACTCATATCTCTTTCCTTAACTGTCAGTTATGTCTCCACTCTTCCATCCCACTTTCTCTTTTTCCTTACAATTCTCTTTCTATTCCCTCACTTGCCTGGTTTGTCTCCTCTGTGCTTGAATTCCTGTAATCTCTGGTGTTGTTTTTTTAACACCATTTACTCTTAAGAAAAATATCACATTGTTTTTCTTTTCTTGTGTAAGAGGGGACATAACTGAAGTCATTTGTTTCTTTCTTTTTCCATTTTGAATCATTTCTTGTTGGTCAAATATTCATCTTTTTACTTTTAATCTAATTCAGTCCTGTTTTCGGTGATCATTTATTATTCTTCACATTAAAATAGTTCATGTTTTAACTCTAGTTTGTCAAACTTGGATAATTTGTGTAATTTGTGTAAAACTAAACTTTTTATTTTAATAAACTTTCTTGTTTTTCTATTTGGTACATTCTTTCTCCTCTAATGTTTTCATCTATACTCTTTCCTTTTCTTATAAGTTGAAAACTTTGAAAAACTTTAGCATATCAAAGCTTTTTATCTCTAGTTAGTCGGACTTGGTTTATGTAATATGTCTATTTCTCAAATTTGTCAGACTTGGATATTAGTTTTTTTCATAATTTTCAAGTTTACCCTGTTAGTGATGTAGCACCAGGAACAGACAAAGAAAATGCCTCATTATCCTATATCCATTCTGTAGCTGTGTGACAATTTTTAATGGCTTAATTTTTATTTTTTTTATAAATGATTTTTCCCAGTCACTTATGTATTTACTTTTAAGTGCTCACTAAATGAAAACGTCCATATTCTTTGTAAAACGAACGTTTCTCATTATCTTATGCATCGAGTATTAGGTCAACATGGCCAGACGTATAACGCAGGCAAGTTTGAACAGTACTTATGATACATTGTATAATATTAAAGAGCATTATACCATCTAGTACTTTTGTAGTACAAATTTTGATAAAGATCATTTTCAACTCCATTTCATGGAAGATGTGAAATTGGAATTCATATTCTTTGCTAAAAAATCTTTATATCAAACCTTATTGATATGCTGCTTCATCTCTTATTGTTTTGCCAGTTCGTTTTATTTATATATATATAAATATATATTTTTTTTTTTTTTTCTTTTCCAAAAGAAGGAACAGAGAAGGGGGCCAGGTGAGGATATTCCCTCAAAGGCCCAGTCCTCTGTTCTTAGCGCTACCTCGCTAACGCGGGAAATGGCGAATAGTATGAAAGAAAAAGATATATATATAACTTTTTACAACTGTACATGAATGCTCTGTTATTTGAAGTCTCTCACCTTATAATTTCGTTAAGTGTAACATATTCAAATAGGGATATCTTATGCTGTGTACACATTTCGTCTATTAAATTACAGCTCGTATCATTTATTGTATCACATTACCACAGTCTTGGTATGCTTTGTTTTAATTTACTGGGACATGGTATGTACCTGAAGATTTTTAAATATTTCAGTCTGCTGGAAGCATTTCCTTTACATTCAGTCAGTGCTGTTTACTTATTTTAACCTTATAACTTGAGGTAGTTGGCTTTATTTCAGACCATAACCACTCTCTTTGCTTTTCAAGTAGCTTGTACATGCATTCTCAGGTAATTCACTGTTATTCCATTCTGACACATTTGAAAGGAAAACCACTTTATTTTTTCAGTTATTGTACATCATGCCATACCACACAACAAACTTCTCTTCATTTTCTTCCACTTCAATCAAAGATTTCTTTGCATTCTTCTAGCCCATAACTATAGGGTACAGCTTCTTGTCTTGCCCCCATCCTGATTCCTTTCCTGCCTGTTCATGGCTGGCGCTGTCACTCACACAGCGGGTGGTTCCGCATGCATGCTGCCAAGCAGGGCACTGTAGAGTAAAACTGTAGGTGGGCACTGTACATATAAACTGCAGCTTTGTCCTCAGCTAGTGGGTTCAGGGGTGGTTGATACAGTGCACCTTCACATGTAAAATTCATAATAATCATAATAATAATATTAATAATAATAATAATCATATTTAGATTATGATGCTGGGGCATCCTGCACCAGTGTAATGTACTAACATTCGTTTCTCTTTTTCTGTTAACTCCCCTCTGGCTCGGATGATCCTGGTCCCTCAGCTGACCTGGCGCGTTGCTAACCCGCCCCGGGCTCCTTCTCTTGTGTCCCTCGTGTCACTACTGACCAGCACTGAGGCACCACCACCACCACCACCACCACTCACCCTAGGACACACCACTAACCGCGCTGCGCTCTGGGTGCCGCCGCATCGCCCACCCGGCTCCACGATCGTCGGTACGTGCCCTTTGTGCCGCTTAATACCGCCTGTGAACAAGGGCAGGTTGATGACCTCTGGGTCTTGCGGCTACTACACTGCCGATCCGTGAATGAGGGCAGGGCTCACTACCTTCTGGGCGGGCACAGGGAAACTGTGCACTTTTGTGGAGGCCTAGGTGCCCACATGTTCCTACTGCCTGCCCATGGGGCACAACAACCACCAGTTTGTCAACTAAACTTTAAAGTACTAACTTGTGTAGAATTACTAAATAGCACAACAAAAACCTCCTTTACAAAGTTCAGAGTCATTCCTAGGGTGGAATAATGCTCATCTACAGGCAGCTCCTACTTAGAATCTCCAGTAACAAAGGTGATGAATCAGTGAGAAGAAATCGGCTATATTTGTATACAGTATAAAGAAGTTGAGACTGGTACTACATAAAGTGTGCATTTAGAGATGGTGCTAATGTTAAGCTTGGTCACACAGCTTTATCGTTAGGTCTTTGTGTTGTTGGTGTTATCTTTATTAAATAGACTAGCATATAGTTGTTAAAGAATCTCGATAGCTTTTACTACAAAGTGTCATATAAGTTTTAGGTTTGAGCCTTTTTCAAGCCTTTGTTCTGTAATGTGCGACTAAATGGATTGGTAACCTACAGCCCAATTATCAGATATTGAGACAGAATTTTGCAAAGATAAAGCCAAAGTGAAGGTGCAGCTTATTTTCAGTTGACTGAGTGGTGATAAGCAGATTTTTAAGATATTAGCCAAATCTTGATAAGGATATCGAGAGTATAAGAAGGCATAAAAGTTTGAACTAAAAACACAGTGAAGCTTTGAAATGCAACAAATTATTGTGGGCATGATCGAGCACATTATACAGGTTCACATATAGACATTTGTCCCGTGCAATCCAGTTGGTTAACCTGTAAAATTATTTTTTTTCTTACATAGTTAGTAAGTTTCATAGGACATAGATATATATATGACATTCTCGATTGGTATGCCACATGAGTACCTGTAAGAACTCAAACGTACTAAATATGATGGCTAAATTAGCTGAATTATATTTTGTACTTTTGAGTATTATAGATTGTGGTAACATAATCAAAATTGTCAGCATGAGTGCCTTGGTTTATATTACGGGACTTCAGAAGTACGATCATGAGGCCTTGGAAATTCAGATATCATAAGTTCTCCCTAAGTGCCTTCCATAGTGGAGCCCAGCGGACCTCTCATCTAGAGTTTAATGTGCCAATAGGAGAGTAAATTTTACCACATTAAGCAAATGTAAACCTTGGGTAGTATTTCAGCATGATGGATCTACTGTTCTTAGAAGGAAGTGGAAGCCATGCTGCAGTAATTTTTGAGGTTTTAACTTGCTTAACATGTGGCAGTTACTAATGAATATTAGTAGGTGAAGGTGTGACACTTTATGTACATAGTTTTTCATCATCTCATTATTGTACTTAACCATTTATTGTACTTAAGCATGAATCTATGCAATGACAAGTAAATGAGAAGCATTGTTGGGGTAGAAAGCCTAATGTATGAAGGTCATTTCTGTTTTAGTTTTCCCATTGTCGCTGTTGTTTGTGCCATACTTGGGTGTTTGGAAAGCATCCAATATTCGCCTTCGTCTCAGTACGTGCAAATATTAATGTAAGTAGTTGTACTTACCAGACGTATCACAGGTAGTTGTAAGTAGTATGTATTATGCATTAACATCAAACCATTATAGGGTGGAGGTTCCTTTTTCATCACTTGTGGTTAAGCCATTGTATGCACATGTGCCAATGTTTTGCATAGGATACAAAGTCAACCTTGTTTAATAATTTTCTCTTGTTGCCTTATCTTGGTTGTGACTTCTTCAGAGCTCTAGTTGCTCCAATTCAAGTTTTCTGTCTTTTTTTTCCTAATGCATGTAATTGGTTATATATACTCAAGTGTACATTACTGTATACTCTGATTAGCTTAAAAATTGTTCATGTTAACCTGGTAAGTGAAACTAAATGTATAATTATTTAAGCACAAAAATCTGTGTTTTATAGATGTTATTTTCGTAAGTATGTAGGCCCCCTTTAAGCTGTCAATCTTTCAACATTTTCCGGTGCTACCCCACTTACAGTCGGCTAGTGAGGAGAGCATAGTTGCCATTTGTCCTGTTCAGAAGTACCCGATGGTGATGTTGGCCCTACTCTAACCCACTTTGTTCCATTATTTTAGTTGCAAGGATTCTTTTAAAAGTCAGAAAATTATCTGTTTCCTTGAGAGGCATTTATAGATTTGTTTAGAGGAAATTTGAAAATAATATGAGTATATAATAAATTGCTTACTGGAACAAGAGCATGGTTGGTATGGGTGCAACATGTCAGTGATGTTGTCTTGTGAGTCCCTTTGTCACCTGTATAGGTGGCAGTCTTGGGATGCATCTGAATCATTGTCATTATTGCTCATGATATTTCATCCCTGAAAGAATTTGTAAATTATAAAAAGTAAATATTAAATAATTTAATATAAGAAAATGTTAAAGAACAATCCTCGTGTTTTTCACTTTTTATCAATATTCCATCCTCTTTGGAATAAATCTGACTTTGAAATTATTGATCTGGGACTAACAGTCTGGATTTTTGTTATTTAGGAAGAAATTTACTTGTACATATTTTTTAATATTAACTCAGTCTTCTAAACCAACATTTAGATTAATCAAGATGGCTTGTTACTGATAACCCTGGGAATGGATTTACTGTGACAGTGGACTACTGATGCAACATACAAGTTGGACAGTGCACTTTAATCCTCTTCAAGATGCAGAATGTATTTCATTTTATAATCTCCTATTCTCTATAATATAAAATGTTTCGTACAAATCCGGCGTTTAACTTGCCCTTCTCCACCTTCCTCGGCTACTAAGATCCATATTTAGGAGATGCATTTACATCCACCATCATACTTTACATTCAGAGGAAAACCAACTGGTTTTCTTGTATTCTAGCTGTACTTTTGTATGTACATTCCAACTAAAATGTATGTGTACAATTATTTCTTACATCATGATAAATGAGTGATTAAATTTTTTTTACAGTATCCCCACAAAAAGTGCATCTTCCTAGTATGGCCATATATTTAATAAACTAATACATGAAAATGAGCTAGCTAATGAATTACTGAATATGCATGTTAGCTACCTGATGCTTGATCATTCAGGACATTAGTCTTATCCTTTGAAGGCTTGGATTGGTAGTGTCAAAAATTGACTAATCTTAACACTAACTGAAATATTGGCTTTAATTACAGATCTAGACATAATTTGTCATGGACCACATTTGTACCCAATCTCTTCAGTAATATTTACATATACATTTTCACACCATGATTTTACATAAACCAGACTAGTACCTGATAAGTATATCAATTTTAACCATTTTATATTGCATATTATTTGACTTTTAACTGGTATTGACACAAAAGTTTATGGTATAGAGGGGGGGGGAATTCATGCAGTAAAGGTTGAAGTAGACATTATTTAGTTGTACAGTTCTAAGAACTGAGAGGTGCCCAATTTTTACTTTGAGTGATGATCTTGTGTGAAACTTCAAATGAAATTGGACTCTCAGAATATTAAGATGGTATTATAACTGGTCAAAACAAAAAGGTGAAAACATTCTTCAACATGCAGTAACTATATGTAAAGATTTATATGAAACTGAGTGATCCATTTATGAAATTTACCTTACCATTACACAAGAGCAGTACAATAATATTTTGGTTCAAATACAAGCAATGCGGGTATCCAAAGATAGCTTTGGTTGAAGCAGTGATTGTGCCCAGTATGTGTTTGCAAGTTTAATGATATTATGATATAAAAATGATTTATTCTTATTAAATAAATGAAAAGATTAGTTATTTTATTTTTCATATTAGAAATCATATATAAATGTATTTTAAGAAGCATCAGATGCCCTTCAAACAATATATAAGAAGCAAGTTTAATTATTCTTGTTGATAGATATTGCTGTTCAATCTCAAAACTGAAAAACACCCTTTACATACAGTAGTCTGAATGTCAAATACTTTTAATATCTTGTTAAGAAACAAGTGTGAAGTTTTCTGTAGATTTTGTGGATGAAGAGAGAAAAATGTTTCCACATGGTTCTTTTCCTGAGTATCAAATTATTATGATGTACCACACTAGATGAATATTGGATGATCTGTAGGTCCTTTATTTGTTATTTTAGCTGCATAAAGTGTTAACCACGTTAATACATCCTGAACTATAATTTCTAATCACTTGCTTTGCTAAATCACACTGAATTCAATATAATGTAGTTCAAGTACACTTATCAGTTTCATCTGCTGCAAGAAGATAAGCAGAGCAGCACATCCTTATGTGCATCTGTACTTATGTACCACATTTTAATTCCTCATCTTTAGCTTTAACATATAAGATTTTTCTCAAACTTGGTAAGATTATAATTGTCATTGCTCCTTGTCTCAGGTTTTCACAATAAGTTTGATTAAATCACTCCTGCTTATGTATCTATATGTTTATTAATTAATTTTTGTTTTGACATGGATTTGTTAAAGCAGATATGCCAATATGATACAACTTCACTTTTTTATCTGTGTTATGTATAAACTTTGAAAACTTTATAGTGATCTAGGACATCAGGTACATACAACGAAAACTGTTTAGCTATGCTAAATCTTTTGACTTTCATCAAACTGTCATATTAACTCATCAACTTTCAGCTGAAGTTTAAAGATACAACTGAATATGCATTCACAAGAAGTCCTAAACTTTACCATTCTGCAGGTAGTTTTTTAAATGATCTAGGGTTTCGATTAACCTGATGAGTTTACTCATGTTATCAGTCTCGAGCTATAGTACCTGTGTCATCCTCTGCACATATATCCCTATGATTATTCTTATGACAAGGATTTCAGTTGTGTGGGGACATTCATATTACTTGAAAAGCTTTAATTTTATTTGTATTTACTGTTTTACCATCTCCTTAACAAGGAAGACACAAAGACATGTCTTTCATTTGTAAAGTGTTGTGACAATTTTCTTTTGCATCTCCTCTGTAACTGCTAGTTCTTTAAGTTATATAACTACACAGATGATCCTTAGGGCAAGAAATTTTGCAAGTGCAAAGATGGAACCACTTTCTGAATCACTGATATGCTTCCAATGACTTGTTTTGTGAATTATACAGAATTTAAAGATTAGGTGAGAATTTCACTTAAGTTAGATAATGCAGCCAAAGAATACCCTGGTATAATCTTCCAATATATGTATATTTCTTTCATACATATTCGCCATTTCCTGCATTAGCGAGGTAGTGTTAAGAACAGAGGACTAAGCCTTAGAGGAAATATGCTCACTTGGCCCCCTTCTCTGGAGGGGAGGATTTTCCAGCCCCCATCTCCCTCCCCTTTTAGTCGCCTTTTACGACACGCAGGGAATATGTTGGAAGTATTCTTTCTTCTCAGTCCCCAGGCATGTGAAGCATCTGGGGTAAACCATGGAAATGTCATGTGGGGCCTGGATGTGGATAGGAAGCTGTGGTTTCAGTGCTTTACACATGACATCTAGAGACTGAGTGTGAGGGAATGTGGCTTTTTTTGTCTTTTCCTGGCTCTACCTCGCTGGGGTGTGTGTGTGTGTGCTATTTCATGTGTGGCAGGGTGGCGACAGGAATGGATGAAGGCAGCAAGTATGAATATGTACATGTATAAATATGTATACGTTGAATTGTATATATAATTGCATATGTATGTATATGTGCGGTTGTGGACGTTTATGTATATACATGTATATGTGGGTGGGTTGGGCCATTCCTTGCCTGTTTCCTTGCACTTCCTCACTAATGCGTGAGATGGCGATTAAGTATAAGAAAAAAAAATTCCTCCCCTCCTGTTTTAATTTTTCCAAAAGAAGGAACAGAGAAGGGGGCCAAGTGAGGATATAACCTCTAAGGCTCAGTCTCTGTTCTTAATGCTACCTTGCTAACGCAGGAAATGGCGAACATGTTTAAAAGAAAGAAAAGTATATATATATATACATATATATATATATATATATATATCTTTCTTTCAAACTATTCGCCATTTCCCGCATTAGCGAGGTAGCGTTAAGAACAGATGACTGGGCCTTTGAGGGACTACCCTCACCAGGCCCAATTCTCTGTTCCTTCTTTTGGAAAAAAAAAAAACGAGAGGGGAGGATTTCCAGCCCCCCGCTCCCTCCCCTTTTAGTCGCCTTCTACGACACGCAGGGAATACGTGGGAAGTATTCTTGCTCCCCTATCCCCAGGGATAATATATATAATATATATATATATATATATATATATATATATATATATATTTTATTTTTTCATACTATTCGCCATTTCCCGCGTTTGCGAGGTAGCGTTAAGAACAGAGGACTGGGCCTTAGAGGGAAGATCCTCACCTGGCCCCCTTCTCTGTTCCTTCTTTTGGGAAATTAAAAAAAAAACGAGAGGGGAGGATTTCCAGCCACCCGCTCCCTCCCCTTTTAGTCGCCTTCTACAACACACAGGGAATACGTGGGAAGTATTCTTTCTCCCCTATCCCCAGGGATAATATACATATATATATATATATATATATATATATATATATATATATATATATATATATATATATATATATATATATATATTTTTTTTTTTTTTTTTTTTTTTTTCATACTATTCGCCATTTCCCACGATAGCGAGGTAGCGTTAAGAACAGAGGACTGGGCCTTTGAGGGAATATCCTCACCTGGCCCTCTTCTCTGTTCCTTCTTTTGGAAAATTAAAAAAAAAAACGAGAGGGGAGGATTTCCAGCCCCCCACTCCCTTCCCTTTTAGTCGCCTTCTACGACACGCAGGGAATACGTGGGAAGTATTCTTTCTCCCCTATCCCCAGGGAATATATATATATATATATATATATATATATATATATATATATATATATATATATATATATATATATATGTGTGTGTGTGTGTGTGTGTGTGTTAGTTTGTCATGTTGGCATTTAGTACAACTTTGTGAATTAGAATTTTAATGATCATAGCTCAAGTTCAGTTACAAATTTAACTTTTGGATCATTAGTTTTATTAAGCTGCTCTGGATTTTGTTCAAATTTGGTGACGTTATTTCAGCACCTGACTAATTTCACACCAGTTCATCCATCTGTATGCTGGTCATACCCTTTAGTAAATTAGAATATGTTTCATTTCAGCTTGGAGTACTAATGTCACCCCCTAAACTGCCTCCTATACATTTTTATACTTGCAGGAGGGTGAAAGGTGTGCAAGAAATAGAGTGAATTAGAACAATGTGGTTTACCGGGGTCGACGTGCTGTCAATGGATTGAACCAGGGCATGTAAAGTGTTTGGGGTAAACCATGGAAAGTTCTGTGGGGCCTGGATGTGGAAAGGGAGCTGTGGTTTCAGTGCATTATACATGACAGCTAGAGACTGAGTGTGAACGAATGTGGCCTTTGTTGTCTTTTCCTAGGGCTACCTTGTGCACATGCGGGGGGAGGGGGTTGTCATTTCATGTGTGGCGGGGTGGTGACGGGAATGAATAAGGGCAGACAGTATGAATTATGTACATGTGTATATGTCTGTGTGTGTATATATATATATGCATACGTTGAGATGTATAGGTATGTATATGTGCATGTGTGGACATGTATGTATATACATGTGTATGTGGGTGGGTTGGGCCATTCTTTCGTCTGTTTCCTTGCGCTACCTCACTAATGTGGGAGACAGCGACGAAATATAATATATAATATAATAATCAACACTGAATTATTTTAGATACTCATGACACTGAGTGAAATGTTTACAACCCAAACTTTAGTTTCTCATCAATAATCTTTCAAAATTGACCTACTTTAATCAAATTTTGTAAGATTCATTTCAGTTAATATAGCAACTTATAGCCAGAGTAGCTAACCTAAATCTGTGCAACCTTGATATTCTGTTTCTGACCTCAAGCTTTGCTTAATGTTGATAAAATTAGATGGTTACTTTTTTATCAGTTCTTAGCACAAATATGAAACAGAAGCTAAGTTTTATATTCAAGAGATATGTATTTACATACTCTGCTTTGATATCCAACTGCTTTATGTTAAAGGAAACATAATGTGCAAAGTGAAATATAAAGAAGTGCTTATGCTGATGTGCAAGTGCAAGCTCTTGGTCATTTCAACATGGTAAACATAGGAAGAGGATGTGTAAACTGAAAGGCAGTATTTACTTCATTCACCTTATGTAAATGGGCTGAGGGTTAATGATCACAAACAATGACTGATCCTTAGCCAAATTGTACATGTGTATGCTCCAATATACCTCCTTGTCAGACTAGTTTCCAATTCCTATTAATGCAAAATTTGGAAATTCACTTGAGATTATGAGATCAAATTTATTATGAGATTAAACACCCTTTAAAAAAAAAAACCTTTCTGCTTTTAAATTTTTTCTGGTCCTTAGCCAAGAATACCTCTTAACACAACTGCTAATTTACTTTATTTCCTTCCTGATAATACAGTTCTCTGCCCAGCTGATAAAGCCATACTATCTGGCTCTCCTTTCCATCTTGCTCTACTTTGAACACAACTAAGGTTCCCTCTTTTCCAAATTTACTTCAATAACCATATGCCCCTTCTCGTATTTCCTTAAGAGCCAGAGAACTCTTCTCTTAGTGATATGATAAACATATAGAATGGTTGGTATTCCTACTGTAATTCCGATGGAGTGTATCTCTGAGCTTGCAATTACACTCACATGTTTCTTTTTTGTCTATCTGCCTTTATCTCTGATGCCCATTCCCTTCAGGAAGTCCCATCAAGGGTTGGCCATGGCTAAAGAGTCTCCACTTATCCCTGTCCTTGCATGCCTCCCTTGCATACATCATTCCATGCATTCTTCCAATATTCCTCCACCCTATTTGCCCATGTCAGAGTTGGTCTTCCACTCACACCAACCCCTTTTAATTGTACTGTCATACACTCTGTAAACTCCATCTTACATTCTTTCCACATGCCCAAACCACCACAAAGTATTAAGTTTCACCCATTATAACACTCCACAATTCACTCTCTTTGCATTCCCTGCCATACCACAGCTCTTATACATCCTTTCATTTCTTTCTTCATTCCATCTAGTCACACCACATACTCTTCTCTAATAATTCATTTCTACAGCCTGGATTCTTAACTTCTGTGCCTTATTCTATGTCCATGTTTTGGCTGCATAGGTCAAGGTTGGGAGGACTATGCTGTCCCTTAATTCTCTTCACTTCCATATTTAAATCTCTACCCTTCATTATACTGCTCTCTCCTTCCATATCATCACACGTACCCATGACAGCTCCCAGATACTTAAATTCCCTCTCTTCCAGTCTCTCTCTCTCTCTCTCTCTCTCTCTCTCTCTCTCTCTCTCTCTCTCTCTCTCTCTCTCTCTCTCTCTCTCTCTCTCTCCCCCCCCCCCCACACACACACACACACACACACACACACACACACACACACACACCACCACCACCATATCCACAGCACAATTTAGTACATTTTCTTCTTTCACTCTATATATGGTTTTACAAAATTTATACTTTCACTCTGTTTCCATTCAAACAGCATTACTTCACTTTTACTTGCATTTACCTTCAGTTGCTTAGCTTACACTCATCATAAAATACTTACAACCTTCTGCAACTCCTCTTCACTCTCAGCAAACAACACAGTATTATCCCCAAACAGGCTTGCTACTAGCCAACACATCTCACGGCCACACTTAATCTATTTTGCTTTCATCTCTATATATATTTTAAGAAGCCACGGTGACATCATACAGCCCTCCCTCACACCTACACATATCCCAAAACTTTCGCTCAGCTCTCCATCCACTTACGCACATATTTGCTCCTCACTAGAAGGCTTTTACACCATCCTACGGTAGTCCCCCTATCCCATATATTCCTAATATCCCATATAGCATTCCACTCGACTCTGTCATACGCTTTCTCCAGATCCATAAAAGCTGCATACAACTTCTTACCTTTCACTGAATACTTTTCCATGATCATCTTTACAAGAAAAATCTGATCCACACATCCTTAACTTTCCTAAAACCTCCTTTCTCTTCACTTATCAGTCACTCCCATCATTGTCAATAATTCTAGCATAATTTTCCTAGTATACTTAACAGACTTATTCTCCTATAATTGCTACATACTTCCTTTGCACCTTTAAGTTTGAATAAAGGAACAGTAATAGCTTGCACCCAATCCTCAGGCACAATCTTCTGTTTCCATGCTAAATCAAATATAACATGCATCCACTCCTATCACACTTTCACCTCCATACTTCAGCATTTCAGCCATAATCCCATCCACACCAAGTACCTTACCTATCTTCAGCCTCATTATTGCCCTTCTTACCTCCCTTTTTGCTACAGGCCCCTGCACTTGTATCTTCCTTCCCTTTTCCATACCCATTAATGTAAACTGCTGCCTCCCCTTTTCCAACATTCATCAGTTCTTCAAAATACTCTCTGTCTTCCTTTCACTTCCTTCATATTGATTCAGCAATTCCCCTTCCTTACTTATCATATCAACACTTCCACTCTTACATTCACCTCTTTCCTTTTTTACCTCCCTCCAGGATAGTTTCTTGTTATCCCAAAACTTTTCACTTAACTTCCAAAATCTTCATCTACTCTTTCTTTGATTTTCTCTATCAACTTAATATTCTGCTTACATATTTTGTATTCTTCCCTTTTCCTTTGCTGAACTTCCACTAGTACATTCCAATTAGCCACTCTACCATATGCCTTTTTCTTCTCTTCCATAGCAATAGCATTTCTAATCTCTCCTGTCCACTATGCACTGACCTTTATATTCCTGTATCTCACTACCTTGTATCCAACTACTGATTCTACTATCTTTAACAGTATTTCTCTAAATATTTTAAATACCTCATTCACACATGACTGTATTCCTACAATCACTGCACTTCCATCTACACTTTCAGTTACCTTCCTTTCATACTCCTCCCTGCAATTTTCTTGATTCATCTTCTCACTTGCCATCACTTTTACCTCTCCATTCTTCCTTACACCATACCTCCACTTCTTTACTACAGGAACTGTGAAATGGTCGGTCTCCAAAGAATCCTCTGACAACTTTAGCATCCAGCACAGCCTTTCTCTTCCAGCATTCCTCATCCATATAAATCTGTGGATCATCTTGTGCTGAAAGAAGGTGTTTACAAGAAATAAACCCCTCTCAGCACAAATATCCACAAGAAAGCTTCTATTATCATTTACTACTGGCACTCCCCATTTACCAACTATCTCATCAATTTTATCACATCCCACTTGCATTCATATCACCCAATACAACCACGTTTCTCTCATTCTCAAAACCATATATAAGTCATTCAAATTTCTCCAGAAAAGCTTCATTTCATCCTTACCTTGTTCAGTCTTCCATATTCACAAGTGCATATACACATACCCATGCATACTTCACAATTCCACTCTTTCCTTTCACCCACACTATTCTTGCTCTGCAACACCCTCTCATACTCTTGGTGATAGCAGAATTGTACATCCTTCTTTTCCTTTCTGATAATTTTCACTCATTCCCATCAATATCACACCTCTTTCCATGCCCTTCTGTAATTTGCATTCATGATTTCCATTTTCACTTGACACACCCTGCCCAAGGATATAGGTTTCCCCAATCCATAGTACATCCACATTATATTTCTTCCTATATGTGTGCTAGTTCAGTCCATCCTGAAGAAGGAAGGATGCTCTAATCCCTTTAACCAGTGTCACTTCTACAAGTTCATTTGTCTTTGAATACCTTCTCATTTCTCACTCCCTCGAAGTCTTGTAGTCTTATCTGTGATCATCATTATTCTTCTGCTCGAAAAGATTGAATGGTGAAATTCTTTCTCATCTGATGAACTATAGGTTTCCTCTCAGAGGAACTTTGAGGAATCTTACATATTTCCTGATCCCTAATGTTTTAAAAGCGTGTGAATGTGATGTTAGTCTGATTTGTAAAATTTAGATCTTAGCATTTACCCTCAGTTGTATAAACTAATTTCCAGTTATCTCTCCATTCCTCTGCTTAATTGTAGATGGATTACCCTTTCCTTCCTATACCGTCAACAATAATCTTCCTTAAGGATTTACTGTAGTTTCGACCCTCCTCCTCATCTGTCAATAGTATTGCAACCAAGCAATTTCTCAAGTCATTTTAGTAACATTCCGTGGTTATGCATTTAATTCTTGCAGTTCATTACTTTCCTCTTTTAGTTCTAGATATTTCTCATTAGGCTTGATATAAGCTAGGTAATCATTTCTATTTTGTTATATATGATTACTCTTGGTCACGTTTTCTTTAAAGATTCTGTTGTTCAATTCCTTAACTTGGTATTCTTAGCATCAGTTTAAGCGCTATAATATTTCATGGAAATCCCATATCACTGAAACGACTAAGTCAGCCTTAATCTTAGGATTTTTAAGGTCTCAAATGCATTTCTCCTTAAAGAACCCACTCATGATGTTCAAAGGTCTGATGTAACCATGCAATGACCACTGCTCATACCTTGAAAGGGGAAGTGTTTCATTGCACTGGTAAATCTCAGTCAAAAGTAATTTATCTCGTCTAATTGTGCTTTCTAACTTTTACAAATATGCATTTAAAATGTGCTTTCAATTATCGTATGCCTCCTTTGAGTAAGTTTTACAGCACCCAACATGCCATAAAAGCAGAGGTTGATCTGACTGCTTCTTTTCTAGCGCGGCTAAACTATGGAGCTCTTTACTTCCTTATGGTTTTCCCAGCTTCTTCAGTCTACTTTTTTTCAAGAAGCAGGTCAATCATCCCCTGAACATGTGACTTTTTCAATATTTCCCCAGCATCCATGATGTAAGCACCATTACCTTTGACTGATGCCTTTTTGTCAAAAACAAAAAAGCAGTATTTAATGCTTTCTCAGGCAGAGTGCCATTAAATTCTGCATATACAGATTTTGAATAATTTAAAACTAACTTCTGTTAGTGAACAATAGAAACAAGGCTATGCACCAGAATAATAAGTGAATTATGTACAAAAGTATTTTTTTTATTCAAAAAGGAAGAACAGCATAAATTGCTACAACAAGGCAAATTCTAAACACACCATGACCATTAAATATTGATTTTTTCTTGTATATCTGAGACAGCACAGCAACTGAATGCCCTAATCAAAGTCAACTTGTTAATGCTGTATATACATCCTACCTTGGGCTAGCCTAGGAAGGATACAGCTGGGATGACTGTGAACCAATTACCACAACCAGAATGCAATCTTATGCGCTCAACCTTGGGCTACATCACAATTATCATAAACAATAAGTGAAATGTTATTCTTTACATTTTTGTGGAGTGCACCTACCCAACTAATTACTGTACTTACTGCAGAGATGATTCGCAAGCCAAAATTATGAATATGTTAATGTCACTGTTGTATCCCATAACACAGTCCCAGCTTTGACTTTATCCATAAACAAACCCAAAATCTTGAATAAACACAATTCACCACAGGTGAGAAACCATATCCAACAATGCTGACACAAAACTCTTCTTTCAGTGAAAAAATCAGTTCAATACATTCTCTTACGTCTTAAGAATACAACCTCAAACCCTCCAAGACTGAAACTTGCAACAAAAACATCTTGCTATTTAGCATGGCAAATTAGCAGCTACACAATGAACTGGCTGATAAAACAAAAAGTAAAAACAGGTGGATCTTGGCAAAACCTGTACTAGATTAACCTGTATCCATATACAACAGAAATACAAACTATCTAAAAGTTTTCTATTGAAACAAATAGTCTGCAAAAACATAATCTAAACAGTATCAATCATATCATACGTATAACTTCAGAGACTGACACAAAAGGTGCATATTCTAAGTACAACTGTCCTAAAGGTATCTGTATATATATATATATATATGTACATAATGTTTCATTTAAGACTGGCCTTATCGAAGCCTACTACATGATACAGCGTACTGTGCAACAGAAGGTCCTCATCAATACTCTACTTCGGATATAACCTTCTTTATCGTCTATGCAATGAACTCAAAGATGTAAATCACAGAAGACCTTATGGTCTCTGATGAGGTTTTCTCGTGGAGGAAAATGATAGTTTTAATCTACATAGCAGAAGACTGGAGTAAAAAAAAAAACTCTAGTGGCTCTCAGTTGGACGAGGCGAGTTCTACTGATTGCAAGGCAGAGGATATAGTCTTTTTTTAATGCATCCAAGCTGGAGAGAAGAATCTCAACCCACGACAGGGTAGGAGGTTCTACCGACTCCCAGGCTGGCGAAGCTTCAAACAAAGAAGAAAGGAGAGCTTCGAGTTCTAATCATTCCATTGGAGAAGGTTCTTATTGGTCTTTCCAGCAGTAGGGGATGATCTGTAGCGGTGTCAGCCAAAGGAGTTAGAGGTGGGCTCAAGGCTTCATACCAAAGGGCGAAGGTGGCACTTGTAAGTTATTGGTTTTCAGCCAATTTTCAGCGCAGCAGAATGGATACATTTGATGGTGCAGGATTCGGTGGCAAGAATAAATCGCACCAGTTTATAAAATGAAGTGTGAGGGGAAAGTGTGACTAGCTCTCCAGCTATGATTCAAATCTGGTGTTCATTACCTTTGTAATACCGAAGTTAATTGACAATATATAAAAGATGAATACTCTTTCTTATATGAAACATGATTTCGAAAAAAAAATACAGATTGCAATAAGTAAGCTAAGTTTGTTATATGATAGCTATAATTACAATCCGGAATCTCAATATGAGCAGGATTATATGATTATTAATAGTGAAAAAAAAATACACGCTGGTACAATCATGTGCTAAGATTGCTGTAACACGATTCAGTTTTTCATATAATCGAAATCTGTCGTATTCCCAATGCGCCTCACAGTCAAGAGGACATAATATGAACTGAAATTAAGAAATACCAATAGCACTACGGCAAACCTAAATGATGTGATGGTTATTTTTCGTTTTTCCCGCATCTCTCTGTACAAGGAACTTTTATATTATGTCCTTCAGACATATTTGGGCTCTTTTGTTTATTATTCCCCTTGATTCAGGATCAACAAGAGAGAATTTAGAGCAGATTCTAAGTTGAAACGGTTACGCATACTTAGTATCTTCCTTCCCATATATTCCACAAAGTAATGAACTCTTTCTATAATCAATGCAGTATGATTCTGCTTCAAACCTCGGGTGTCTTCAAGTATCAAACATTCATTAAACATCATTCATCATTTTGGAACTTGACTCATTCCTCGACCTTTCAAATTACCAAATAAACATGAAATCTTTGTCACTTCTACATTTTATCTACATTTAGAATCACTACCGTCTCAAAGAGATATAGTCTATTAAGAGGCCTACTTAAATGGATGTTTTCATTGGTCTAAATCTAATTAGAAAAAGGGATTTGCTATTCAGCCGACAACCAGGTTCTAAATGACCACTTTTCCGGTAACCGAACCTCGTAGAATTATTATTTTTTCCATTGTACATTTGGAATATTTTTTTTTTTTTTTTGATATGAGAGGAAAAAAACTATAACCATTCAAAAACTGTATAACATCTCACACTTTGCAAATTTTATAGGAATCATAAATGCAAGGAGACTGTTCGTGGCTCCTAAGCTGCAGTTACATAAAAGCAAATTCCTATATAAAAAATAACATGAATCTCCACAGTTAAATAATCAGTAAAGCACAAGAGCTGTCTGAAATTTGTTATATGTAAACTTATATACAATAAACGTATTAAGAACTGTACTCTGTGTATTTCTCAAACCTGTCGACCCCGGACCTGTATGATGAATTTCCCTCGAAATGAGAAATGTACATTAATAATACATATAATACATACCTTAAACGCTGGGAGCTTATACATATGCATCTATGTAATTATCAACAATAAAGATCAAATTGGTGACTATTCAGAATCAATATCCTAACTAACTTCTAAGGGTACAATTTTTTTTACACACCTGATTCATCAGTCGAAATCTAGGCAACCGAGAAGGTCAAAATGAAATCAATCATTTTCTAATATGTTAGGAATTTCTACATAATATAGCACTGCTACTAGAGAAAGCAAGTGTCAATGGTACGTAAATATATGAGACTTAGCTTTGACTGCTTGAAGAAAACTAGAATAATTGCAAAAGGGTTCCTCGCAAAGAAAGCACAGCACAAAACAGCACAAACTACACACGTTTAGAAATGTACAGATGACGATATATTTTTTCATTTCCTAAAGTATTACACACACTCACACACACACACTCAATGCCAATAACTGATTGTAATAAATTCTCAATCAGTGATTGCCATGTATATTTCTTTATCATATATATTTCAAACATAATTGATATTAAGAAAGAAAAAGTATACGATCTTCTAATTCTAGGTGATTTTCCCGCCCTGGTTGACATGGTTAGGTAAATGTGATAATCTAGGAATTATTGCGTAACAACACTTTATCCTTATCCAGTTGCTGTTGAAAAAAAAATTAATGTGTGGGTGAACATGAGATTGAATAAGAAATAAGCCAGGAATGAAAATATGAACAACTTTATAACAGCTTTGAACGTTCGTTAATACCAAAAACGTTTGGGAAGAATGTAAGCCAAAATCTGAGGCTTGATATCCTATGGGCTATTGAATAAAGAAAAATAATCTATGAATAATGGAGAATGTACACAGCATATGTATATGATATCTATGACTTGCTAGAAATATTTGCGGCACCTTACTGCTCTTTTTTCTTGAGAACAATGGTACCAACTATCACATACCACCAGGATCTTGCAAAAATTTGATAATATTTTGGCAGAGAATTTTTATTAGATAGATTTTATTATAAATATACTTATTCATTCATTTTCAATACTTAAGGTGAACTAATGCTAAGTTATTGCAATATACTGTAGCGGAAGGTCCACCTACAAGTATGGCATCTCTGATAGGTTTAAAAGGTTCCCGTTTTCTATATTCAAGGCATATCATCACACGGATACACGTGTTTAGTGATTTGAATTCTTATTTTTATATCGTGTGATGTGATTTAGTTAATTTCTGGAGGTATTAAGAACCAGTTCCTTCTTGCTCTTGTGATACAACAGAAAGAACTAGGGAATGGAAGCCATCAGCAGCCGCCACGAAGCTTGAGCAAAGGATATGTATGTTTGTTTACATGTATTGGTGTACAATACCGTGTGTAATGCTTGAACATGCTTAGAACATTTTGTATGCGCTCATGTTTAAGCTTGACCTACGTACAGAAGTAAAACATGGTATTGGTTATTGTTTAGTAATTAAATCATCTTAACAGAATAATGTTTATCTTGAACGAGTTTGAATTGTTAAGCAGCCACCGTAATCCCGTTTTCTTTTGAATAACATGGCATACATATTCGGTAGAATACAACAATATATTTTACTAGCCCTCTTTGTCAGTTTCAGAAAGGTATGGGATCAAAAATAAATTGTTGGCCTTGTGATGTTGATGTGGCAAACGTGACCCATGAACTGTTTACGCACAGTATAGCTTGACATCACTAAGCTTGAATTCATTCTTCTGCAAACTTTGATTACTAAAGGGTATGACTGTCGAGGGCAGTTGGTGATTTTGCTAATCAAAAGTACAAAATCTTCGCTTGTACAATGAGAGAATTCTGTTACTGTTCTCCAGCCTAGAACATTTTTTTTTTTTACAGACTATCAGGCCTTCTGTTGTTTGAATTGCACATACCCTCCCCTGTTAGGACACAGTTAATGTCACACAGTGTTTTATAAACTCGTCTCAAACCCCTGCAGTCTGGCATTTCCGTGTGTCAGAATCAAATTCGAAGATGGGGATCCGGACCCAGAGCCGAGTCCTGTTCATAACAGTTTCAAGCTCCTTATGAAAGACTCATGTAAGTTTGTACCATCGTAGGAGGCTTACATTATTGTAGGATTTTACGAGGGACATTGTTCAAACTGACAGGACGACAAGGGATCAGTCCGTAAATCTTTGCATATTTCCAATTCACGGGAACCTTATGGGGTTCATGCTCTCACAAAAACATCTCCAGTTTAAACATTGGTGAATTGATTTATTCATGTAGAGTCTAGTGTGTATTTAGTGTGTACTATGACCAGAGACAGTTTTAAGGCCCATCAGCAGCTTGCCTGTTCATCACACTTCTTGACATAATTTGGCTCATTCTTGCCCCTCTCTAGGTTTAGCCAGTTATGTCCTAAACAGATCTCTAGACCTTCAATTAAGCAGACTCCTTTAGCACAGCCTTTTCACTCGTCAAAATCACTTTCAGGAAGTGGTAATGCCATTTCTGTCTGGGTATTATTGGCTGTCGTAGACATTTCCATTTGTGAGTAACTGTTGGGCAAGGTTTCAAGGTGGTTGATTCGTGGGACACAAGCGGAGTAGATGAGATTAAAGGTGATGCAGTCTTCTTTAAACAGTATTATGTTAATGTTATTTTCACAAATTATGATTATTTGTTCATGATTGTTATAGAAGATTGTTGCTTGGTTCTGGAGCACATGGTCTTTAGGGTGGTGTTAGAAAACTGGAATGAGGCTTGAGAAAAGTATCCACTTATATCCTGTTTTGTATTACAACTCGGTTAAAACATTTTTAAAATAAGGGTTTGTAATGAGAAGAAAATATGTTTGTGGTAGGTTTTATGTTCACATGGTTATTGAAAAGAAAAGTGATAGTTAAGCCCTTTTTGTACAAATCCAGTTTAGTTTCACAATGAAACTAATTTTATGAAACACTTATTTTTGGTTTGTATAGGATGTGGTCTGTGTTAAAAGTAGAAGAGTGGCAGAGCATAATTTGGAGCATTGTATTTCATTTTACAGTGATAAGAGTTGATATTGTAATGGGGAGAGATATGAAGATCAGGGGATATGTGAAATGATTAAAGAATGGTATGTGAAACTCTTGAGAATTTACAGTATTCATGAGAACCTCAGCTGATCTTAGTAATACTGAAGTTTAACATAATTTTTGATATTGCATTTGAAATATACTAATGTAATTGCATTTCTTTTGCCTCTTGACTCACTTTCTGTATCACCATACAAGAAAATGAATCACCTATCATTTGTTGTTCACCATTTGATTAGAGAAAACAGACACTGTTGTTTTAAAAGATAAGGTTAGGTAAGTCTTAACTGGTAAGGGAAGTTAAGTGAAGTTTTCCTTGGCTGTCGGTTTCGTAAGATGGTGCACCTGCTTGATTAACCCGTTGATGTACATGGTAATCGACCTTATATATATATCCCTGATCTTCATAGCCCTTCATTCTATTGACTTGTTTATTATTGCAGAATGAAATATTATGCTTCAAAACTCAACAGGGACTGAAGTGCTGCCAGCACCCTAGAGGACAGTGGTACCACATGCCAGCGGTGCTCCATAGGACATTGCTTGCAAATAGCACTCCAAGCCAATCAGTAGAACACAGTTCCATTGCTGACCAAAAAAGAAAGTTTCATAAGCTAGTTTATGGTGTAAATAAACTGAAATTTTACTTCCATATATGTTATTGCTAGGGCTATTAGTTCTTTTCATCTTTGTTCACAAAAATAAGCAAGCAAGTTCTTTTGGATTGTTAACCACCTTGCCTCTTAAGGGTGATCATTAAAATGACTGAATTTACTTGAGATTTTCATTGATAATGATAACCGTCAAAATGTATTCCAGTTTTTAACATGAAAACACAGCAGAGAAACATGTTATCTTATAGAGTTGCATTTTGTAAATACTACTCCTCATTTATGTCATATGCTATAGAAACAGCCTTTTCTTATTTATGGTTGTGATGCCACACTTTAAAGTGACTGATGAGAAAGTTTTTTGATATGTGTCATAATGTGAACAGTTAGTGCAGAAATATATCAAGCAAAATAAACACAAAAAAATCCTGAAAAAGACGAAAAGTTTTTAGAAGTAAATTGACTCATATAAAGAAATAGAACTATCAGAAGCATATATCAGGACTTACAGATACAGAAATGTACTTCTGAGAAAAGACAAAGTAAGCACATCTGACCACATTTATTATCATGTAAAGATTAGTGTGCATGTTTATAGTGCACAGTAACTGGATCTATGGAGGTTTTTTCATAGCTCAGGTCTTGTTATAAGAAACAGTTGCCACCTTTAGTTACATTGCCAAAAAGAACAGATAGATAAATCCTGGAAGAATGAGCCAGGGGCGGCAACTGTTCCCGTACCCAACCAAAAGGGAGAGTTCAATGCTCTCCTCCTCAAAATTATGGGGATATGCTGTGCTTTTGTAGGTCTTGTTATTGTATGCATATGGTGTAATGATAGGATCCTGTAGCTTATAAATTATTTGAATAGAATATTTTTGTAACAAAAGTAGATTATGTCATGAAATGCATGAATACGATCATTTCTTGGCAGATACGTTAAAGTTAGAAATGAGAAGTATTCTTTCTATTTTCAAGGGAATTTAAAGTTAGAGTATGAATTAAGTATTACAAATATTTATATGAGATGTGGGAAGTTCTGAACAGTTAATCCAAAGCTTTTCTCCAAAAGAGTGTGTATTATGGCCTTTTTTATATCAAATTGAAGTTTTTATGTTTGAAGACAGAACATACTACCATGAATTGTGAATGTGAACAAGAAAAATACCATCTGGAGCAGTTAATGTGCTGTGTTCAGCGAAATACAAGCAGGATTAAGATACAGCTTGACCAGCTCATCTGCAAAGTAAGTTGTTAAATTTTGGGGTTTATTTTTGATATTGTACGTGTGGCATACTAACTAATTGTTGAAATGCAAATTTGTGCAAAATTTTATATAAAGCAGTTGATCATGAATGCATACAGATACACAATCAGGTTAACATATGATGGCAACATTGTTACTTTCATGTTGTTTATAACCCTCAGAATTGTTTGAAATTAGAGCATTTTCCTTTGTGAAAAATTGGTTTGTGAATGGTGTAATCAGGTGTAGCTGTGTAACACAACACACCGTATAATCAACTATAACATGGAGTAAGAAGAAACAAGTTTTGCTTCTGTTGAAGTTGTGGACTTTACTGAACTTTGTGTCTCACAGATATCCAAGATTTAATTTGCAAGAGGCACAGAGCCTTTGCTAAGTGTCCCAAAAATTCAGTCCCCTGCACAGACCATAAGGATAACCTCATCAAATATCACCATATACAGTTTGTTAGACCACTTTTTTATCTATTAACTTAACCTTAATTTTTTTTTTTCTATGACTCGATTTTTTTTTTAGCTGTACAATGAATACTTTTACTATTCATTGCCATCATGGTTTGAATTTTCTAAAAACCTAGTGCTCTTTAAGAGGGAGATATTTTGAAGTATCACGTACATGTATATGCATGTGTTTGCATGGGTTATACAATATTGATTTACATGTTCTAAAAGTTACACTTGTATCCTTTATTCTAGAATATATCTTTTAGGGGTTGAATGGTTAAAGAATGAAGGTGTAAAACTTTGATTCCAAAACGAGTTACATGTTGGGATTGAGGTGCTTTGGAAGCATTAGCACGTTGAACAGTATTAGTATTAATAAAGGATGCCACATTTGTTGAGGAATAGTGCTAACGGCATGGTGGGCAGAGGTTTTAAGGAAGTTGATTGATGAGAAATAGACAGTGTAGGAGAGGCATAATCTTCCATATTGTTATAAAGTTATTCCTTTTTACCATATTCAGAAAAAGTGTTACAACTTGTTTGATTAAAAAAGTTTGATATCTTGCTTTTCTACTGTTGGGCAGGTATCAGATGATGCTTTTGATATCAAGCTTTTGCCTGTAAGTGAATTCCTACAGCGGTGTCCAGAGGTGAAAAGCTCACTTCAGGAAATAGTTTCCCTTCAAAAGTTGATGCAACAAATGATAAAGAAGTGTATACAAAGTATCAGTAATAGCCAAGGTTTGTATCATTTTGTGTTTATAGTGATTGCACATGTTTAGACTAAAAAGCAAGGGAAAATGTGTTCATGATACCCATGTTCAGTTACATGATATTCATGTTCATTTAAACGCTATATTGAATTTTTTTCAAGGTAAACATATCTGTGCACCCGTTACTGTTGAAAGCATGTATCTAGCACTCACATTTAGTTATCGTAGAGTATATTGGAGGGAAATTGGGATATGCTGTAGTACTATTGTTTCTTGTCATGTCTCATGTTATAGAGAGAAAACAGCACAAGTAAAATACTGAAAATGTATAATCCTCGGGATTGCCTATGCTAGTGCATTAGTTCTTTATTAGCACAACCTCTGATTCTGTATTATTTAGGTGTTCTGCATCAGGATAGATATATCAGAAATAGATGTGATGTACAAATGTAGGCTTAAACTTCTGTTGAAGAAATATTGAAACAAGAGTCTTCTATAGGAAGAGATTAGATCATTATTTCGGTTCAGTAAGTTATCATTGATTAGACAGAATAACAAAGATCCTCAGTTCTTACAACATTTAACAGCATTACAGACTGATAGGTCATAGGTCTTCTGTTAACCTTGCTTTGTAGAAAATGTTGCTCTGAATCATATTGATAACATCAAGAATGAAGAGTTCTCTGAAATCAGCAAAGAGTTGATAGTAAGAAATGCTGGAGAGTATGAAAAGGAGTACTCTTTTAATATTAGAATCATGAATGCGTGAGATGAACTAAGTTAAGAGACTTTGAATGCAGAGTACAGAAATTCAAAAACTTCTATGAAAGTAAATTAAGTTGAGAGACTGGGCCCTTTGGGTGTAAAATTCCATCCCTGTAATGTCCAATGCGGTGATACCAGTCAATTGCTATTTAGGGAAAGAACAGCTGTTAGTAGATTTGCTTCTAGTTTCATCACCCATATCAGCAGGCGTCAGTTGTACAAACAGAGATACTGTAATGGGGCAGGTGCAGTTTGTTGTCATAATTTCTCCTTTCCGAGCACTGCATTATGAGTTTTAGTGGGATGTAAATGAAATCTCATTGAAGTGAATTGATAGAGTTGATGAAGTTTTCATTTAAATTGTTGGATTTATTTTTTATTGTATTGTCCATAGCTAAACTCCATTGCCTGCACTCTGAATTATGTAGATTGTTGCCCATTTTATAGATAAAAAGAATGATGTACAGTTTAGACTTACAGAAAAATTTATTCTTACAGAAAGTGAAAGTGACAACAGTATTGTACCATCAGGTGTACTTCCCTATGTGGAGCTTCCTTTAACTCAAATACCATTAGATGGCATTCCACATGCTGTTATGCTCTCACACATCAACAGTCCTAGTCACTTTTATGTGCATCTTATCAACAGTGAAACTGCAACATTGGATAGGTCAGTAATGGATATACATGTTCTCTTCATCAGTCCACTTATCAGTGTTCTGTATTCAGTGCACTCCTCCTCAAGAGCTCTCTCATGTACAATTGATGCAATATGCATGATCCTAAACTTTCACAAAGGTATTCACAGTGCATCTTGTATTTAAAGATTTAAGAATGCATTTGGTCTGTATTATGTATATTTGGGTCTGTAGGCATATGTTATGGTATAAAGTCCATGCTAACTTTTCTCATGCATTATCTAACTATGCTGTGACTCACATTTAGCTCCCAACTTGGCTCACACCATCCCTTTACATGACACCAGTAGTAAATGTTTATAGCAACAATCAGCAGACTCTCTTCGTAGTGGTAAATTTGTTGTAAGATTTACTGTTTGGTGTACATGATATTATAGAACAATCGTTTACAGACAAATGAATATAGAAAATATAAATATCAAAAATTGATGATCATAAACAAGTAAGCAAGCAGTAGCAAACAATTCAGACTTGCTTTGTTATGGTGATTCTATAAGATTTACTGGTGGATATGTATGATATTAAAGAGCAGCCATTTTTGAACAGATACATATCAAAAAGCAACACTGTAAGACCAAAAATAGCATCACACTTTGATAATTGTTGTATTCATTTTTGCGTAGTGGTGGTATGCATCTCAACGCTCTTGCTGTCATAGTGAGTTTATGAGATTTACTATTTGTTTTAAAGTATAAGATATTATAGAATAGTCATATATGAATAAGTGAATGGAAAGAATGGGAGATGTAAAACATCATCATAAATTGATTGATATTTTATCATAACACTTATGTATTGTCAGTAGTGGGTGCCAAAGTGAACTTGCTGTGATAGTGACGTTTTCACAAAATTCACTGTTTGGGATGAATTATATTATAGAGCAGTTATTTACCTAAAAATGCAGGTAAAAAAAAGTTCAATGTAAGACTAATTACAGCATCACAGACTGATAATGATTGTAACTATATACTGTATGTGGAAGTGATATTATGCATCTCAAGAATCTCACTGTAATGGTGATATTAGCATAAGATTTTCTTATTGTTGTATGTAGTAGGTTAGAGTGATAAATTGTTTTTACAAAAGCATGGACTCCCTTTGTATAGCAGTTAGCAATCCTGACTCTGACGAATTCACAGGCCACCCACATTGAAAAGAGCCTCAGCCAAACACGTCAGTTTAAGTATATGTTGCAGATTATAGCATTAAGATATCACTCTCACTCACACATACACACCTACAGGTTTCCATGATGTAGTGATTAGCTTCAGTAACCATGAGTCACATGGATTCGAATCACAGGCTTGGCAGTTGACCCATACCCAACCCAGGTGTTTGTCCTCCCCTCAGGGCTGGTCAGTAAATGGGTAACTGTATTGGGTTGGAGTGTATAGATAAGTTTATGATTTGGACATGTGTATGTGTTTATATATTCTGGAATTAAGACATTGTACATATTTGCTAGTTTGAGATAGGGGCGACAGGAGTGGAAAATTCGCTCACCATAACACACAGTTGTAACACCTTTCCTTACTGTGTTTCTTATCCTTATCTGTGATCATATATTTTATCTTTTACCCTTCAGTTACACTCATTGCTTTATTTTACATAAGAACATTTCAGGTGCCTGTAGTATCTCAAACACTGTCTTTTATCTAGCTCCTACTTTGTTAAATTGTATTTCTTTCTCTTTAAGAGGGCCGCTCATTGTTTTTGCTTCATTTCTCTTATTTATTTTCTGTACTTGTCTTTCCAACAGTCAACACCCTAATGCTGGTCTTTGATCAGACCCATGCAGGCCTGGGTGTTATAAAGATGCATTTGGTCAGAGTTCTAAGGGTCATGTCAAAGGCCAGTGGTGTCAAGGGTTTAGCGAAGATATTTTAGCCTGCTTGTGCCCAAACCATTTCAACACACCCTCTTCTGCTCTCTCAACCACACTCTTTTTATTTCCACACATCTCTCATCTTTTATTACTTACTCAATCAAACCACCTCACACCACATATTGTCCTCAAACATTTCATTTCCAACACATCCACCCTCCTCTGGTCTACCCTATCTATATCCCATGCCTTCCAACCATATAACATTGTTGGAACTACTACTCCTTCAAACATACCCATTTTCACTAACATGGGAAACAACGATCAAGTATGGAAAAAAAGATATATATTGCATTTTGATTTTAGAATATTTTCCTTTTACATACATTATTCTTTTCTGAGGTAGCTCCCATATGTCATGCAGGTTTCATGAGGCAATGCTGGAGAAGTATGAGGATGATGATGAACCACTAAAAGTGAAAGAACTACCTGTAGGTTCTTGCTGGGCTGTCCGTTGGACAGATGGTATGTGGTACAGGGCCCGGGTTGTTGCCAATGTTCTCACTTCAGTAAAGGAGGTAAGAAAATGTTCACCTCATGTGAAGGAAGGATCATCCTGGGAATTCAGACATTTCTATAGAGCTAGTTTGGACACTACTTTTTATTAGAAGTGCAAATTGATTTTTAGACCACCTTATACAATATCTCAGATTTGTTCCAAAACCTCTCCAAATCCATCTCATCCTGCTTGTTCTACTTTTTTGTTGAAGTCAGGCTTCATGAGGTATGGATCCATTACTATTTTTACATGTGTTTACCTTTAGTCTTAGAGCCGAGGATCATTTACTTGACTAAGAGCCTAATTAGTATTAACAGTTTGTATATCCTTTAGGGTAAATGCATCATTAAGCTTTCAGGTTTATTGTTACCTTTCACTTACAGCAAAATTTTGGTAATGTTAGGATTCCCTGAAAAAATATGGCAGTGTCAGGTTCCCAGAAGTGAAAAGTTTTATATAATTTTCATTTATATATTTATTTATTATACTTTGTCGCTGTCTCCTGCGTTAGTGAGGTAGTGCAAGGAAACAGACAAAAGAATGGCCCAACCCACCTACATACACATGTATATTCATACACGTCCACACATGCACATATACATACCTATACATCTCAACGTATACATATATATACACACACAGACATATACATATATACACATGTACATAATTCATACTGTCTGCCCTTATTCATTCCCATCGCCACCCCACCACACATTAAATAACAAGCCCCTCCCCCCCGCATGTGCACGAGGTAGCATTAGGAAAAGACAACAAATGCCCCATTCGTTCACACTCAGTCTCTAGCTGTCATGTATAATGCACCGAAACCACATATGGGGTATTAATATGTAAGGAAAACGTTTTTTCTCTAGGTATAGACACTTCTGATGATAAATGTGCTGAGACATTGTTAATAGTGAAAGTTTTGATAGCCTGTAGATAGTGCTCACTTAAAAGGTGACAAGTGTAAAGTGCAGTTGTGATTCCTATATGGTAAACACTATTTGATATGTGTAATGCAACACTTTTTGAAATTTTTGATATTTTATGCCACAAGTTTTTAGAATTGAGATGTGATATCTAGATATGACTACAGATGGTATGCTGTATCATGATTTCCTTATTTGAAATGTATTCTTGTCTAGGAGAGTTTACATGAAATACATCCGAAAGTGAGTGTTCACTTTGTTGACTTTGGAGATACTGGAATAGTCAGCATTAGAGACATTCGATTACTGCATGAAGACTTCACTGTCCTTCCTTCTTTGGCAATACCCAGTTGCCTCACTCAGGTAGGATTCCTTTGTCATTAATCCCATTGAGGAAGCACATCTTGACACCTCCTTAAAAGGCATTGCTGTATATCTGTAGAATGTTAGAGTTTAGCACTTAGTATATGAGGCCAGAGAAGCCCATCTGTCTTAAATGCCATGATCTTTTGGCGGTAACTCCTGATTGACCCCATCAGCCCATGGGCTCATGACCTCACTTCATCATTCCTAGTCTCCAGCATTTCATGCAATCACTTACTTTGTGTATTTTCTGTGTCTTGTGATGAAATGTTTATCCTGTGGACCTTGATACATAAGTATCTTTCTGTTTTATAAGTGTTTTTCTTGTATTATTGTTTTATGGTTTCAATTTGATATGGGTTTGTTACAGTCTTTTTAAAGGATGTGGTTTCAAGTAGATAAACATTGATAAGGGCAGAGACAGAGGTCTTAAGATAACCATAAAAACTGATATATATGTTTTTAGATATTTGTTGAAGGGTGTTACTGGACTTCACCTGCATGTGATAATACTGTGAGTGAAGAGTCACCTTTGGCAACGTTGTAACATTGTCAGTAGGTGATGAGGAACATCTCACCTCAAAGGAATCCTTGATCTTTATTGGACTACTGCCATGATTGCAGGAGCTCCAAGAAAAGGGTCATGGGTTGTATGATTAGATTATTTGTTGAAGAATGTGAAACAAATGATATTGGTACTATACTGAAATTGATTTCAACTTTGTATAGGTATATCCTCTTTGTGGATGGCAAGAAAACTCATGGTCCAAGAAGAGCATAGATGTCTTCTTGGATTTGTGTGGAGGCTTTGGATCTGTTGTGTTTGCATACTTTCAACATGATAATTTGTAAGTTTTATTGAACATGTTTGGTATCTTAATCTGCATCTCTTCTCTTTGAAGTAATTTTACCATTACAGAACGATGTTTGGTGAAGAATTTATAGAAACCAGAGATAGATTTAGGATTTCAACAAGCTATGATTTTAATTTTTGATCATAGGCCCATGGATACTTGCAGAAAACTCAAATATTTGCCCTACAGGTAAAGCTGCATGTCAAAGTTGGGGTTTTGTTGTAGAATTTTTGAAAACTTTGAAAGAATATCCAAGATGGCTTTCTGGTGTTCCATGACAGTATTATCTTGGGTCTGTTATTTTACTTGGAAGGCGGGGTCCTGTGAAAGGTTGAATCAGTGTTTGTAATGGTGGAGAGATATAATTAGATAGATAGTAATGTTGGAGTGATGAATGGTGTGTAGAATTTAGACAAGAAAGAGTAGCTTGTGCAGGTCTGACAAGCAAAGATTCACCTTCAATGAGGCTGTATTGTTGTCAGTGGACAGAAAGAAGTAAAGTTTCATCAAGGGCTTTCATACTTAGAAGGAGTCCATAATTTCTCCACACCTGCATAGAGTGCAGCCTTGAAGTTGCAAGAGACCCATATATAGAGTAGGTTATGGGATTGTATGATATTAAATGTTAACAAACTATGCTTGCAAGTGAAACACTGTAAGTGAGAAGTCACCTTTGATGAGGCTATATTTTCAGCAGATGGAGAAGAGTACAGCATCTCGAGGACCATCTTCTCAAAAGAGGCAACTATACTCTGCTTCAAGGATAATATAAATATATAGCATATTACTCCTTTTTTTCACCACTAATGCTTGGATTATAGTCACAGGAAATGAGTGTAAGAAGAGAGAAATACCCACGAAGAGTGATATTGATATGACTGAACTGTATGAGATTGTATTGAAATATTTGGACACAGAAGTTCTTCTCTTACATTTTAATGTGAATTAAAGGGACATGAGCTTGGGTGAGAAAAAATTTTTAATGCATCTCATAGAGAGAGGCTTGTGAATAGTACATTAAAAGTTTGTATGCTGGGTATGGACATCAGGGAAATTTATCAAGATATATTGTTGATTAATATTTCTGAAATTTTTTGTCTGTATTTTGAAATCTATGATATTAAGTAGGGGGTGTTTTATTTACTATCAAGGAGTGGCATATACAGCATCACAATCAAGAGACTAGATGGCACAATAGTGAACAAGGAGATTGTAGCTCAAGGATTTGCTTCATCAAAGTTCTTTTCCCAAGAAACTGACCACCATGAAGACTTACAAGATCCCAAGGGTAAATGTCACTATGTATCTTTGTTCTTTGTATAAAGCAGATTGCTGCATATGTATGATTGCCATATTATGCTGCATATGTATGATTGCCATATTAGCCTGACCAACAGATTTCTGTTTCTGCATTTTGAATTACTGAAGCTTTTACAGTTAGGTCATATTTTGAAAATGATTGTTTTTGGTTTAATTATGTAACCACAGGACTCCTTTTATGGAGCTCACACTAGCTCAAGGGTGCCCAACTATCAGTAGTAGGGAAGTGATGGATACCTTTGGAGTCGGAAGTTCTTTACTGAGATTGTACTCCATTTCATCTTAGATTCAGGGAGGGGTAGCAGTCATGGACTTCCTCACATTTGAGGAAAGAAGGGCAAGAGGAGGTATGATTACAGGAGAAAGAAAGATGTGACTGTGGAGGAAAGAAGGGCAAGGGAGACATGATTTTGGGGAAAAGAAGGACAAGGGGGGGATGTGATTAGTCCTTTTATAATGTCATCACAGAACTTCTTTGAGTAAGAGTTATTAGCCAATTGTAGAGGGGAAAAAGAAAACCTTACATCATTATATCAGACTTGAATATGAAATCCCATTCAAATGAGTGAAAATATGAGGAAGAAGATAAGGGAAGTAAAAAATTGGAGGGAGTGGTCTTGGGAGATTCATTTCCTGAAATAATAGAAACAGGAAAATAATAGCAAAAGGTAGAGATGAAAGGGGAAGACCTGTAAAGACTACTTTCTGGAATGTGTTGATGTAAGATGTTGCTCAGGCATGCATGAAAATTTATTTTTAAGGAAGGAAATAAGCTGTGTAGTGAAGAAATTCCTCAGGAAGCAAACAGAATTCAGTAAACAGAGGATGGGGGAGGGAAGTTGACAAGCGGCAGATTGATTAGAGACACACTGGGAGACTCTGTTCCAAAATTAAAGAATAGTAAAGTTTTAAATTTCAAATTATTTCCACTGTAGTCAGTAAATGGAAACCAACATCTAGATGAAATGAAAAGGATAGTGAAAAGATTAATAACAGAAAGAGACATCACCTCGTGATGGAAAGATATTTAAACTAATTAAACTATGTATCCTATGAGGAAATCTTTCCAGGCTACCTGGTTTAGTGTTTGAATTGATATGAACAGAAGTGACCCTTCAGTACACTGAAAAGACATCATCAGTCAATAATTTGGAGGGAATATTCATAAGAAAATTCCATCCGCATGACTTTATATGATTAATATAACAGATTTTATTAAAAGTTGTATTATGTAATTGTGTTGATAATTTGATTTTCTTTTGCAGATGTAGGAAGAACAAGAAACCCTCCAGATGAAATACCTGTAAGTCTTTTCTTACTGCATATTGGTATTAGAAAAGTGTGTTATTAGATTTATCTTTTGGGTTAATTTCAGTTGAACATTAAATGGCCACATTTGATCTTTGCCTTCTAGGAGAACCATGCAGTGTATGGATAGGGTATAGGAAGAGGAACAGCATGGTGGAATGAATGTTTAAGAAAGTTTGGTAATGAAAAAATGAGAAACGAAGGAAAAGAAGAACCTTTCAAAACGTAGTGATGAATGTACGGAAGAGCATGTAGAATATTTAGTTTTGAATAACTAAGTAAAGAAGGTGTAAATGATTAAAAGGAAACCAATTAAAGACCTTAGCAAAAGATGACTGAAAATGTAGAGAAGAATAAGTGAAAGGAGATATATTTGTAGAAGGACAGTGTTAAAATTAAAAGTGCACTAGACTAGCTTGGAAGTTTGGATGAGATGAAGGATGAAGTTGTAGGAGGTGAAGAGAGTACTTTCAGGAAACAATTTAGGATTATGATGCAAGAGATGTGAGTATTGATACAATAGGATGAGTGAACAGGAGTGTACAAAATATGTTTTCCAAGTTTTTAGATTTTATATTTCCATAAAGGGAAACCCAGTGACCATAGAATATGAGGGCACACACAAAGTACAAGACTAGATGAGGCTATAACCTCATTTGAGGGCAAAGCTCCTTTTCCATTCTTTTGTTCTGTGTGTTCCATATGTCAGTGCCACAGTGCTCCTCCTGATAACAGTATGGTCTCTGCCTCACATAGCATGAGCAGAGAGAGGGATGAGCCAAAGCAAAATAAAGGTAAGATAGAGGAAGAAATAAGAACAGTAAAATAGGGTTAATGAAAATGTACAGTCAGAATCAGAAAAATGGTTAAAGAATGAAACTGCAAGAAAGTTGCTACAAAGATCCATGGATGAAGCATTGTAAAATAATGCTATGACCACATAGGATTGATGCCAGATGATAGATTTGTGATCTCTCATAGCATGGTTGACAAAGCTAAGAGTTGTAGACTGCAAAGGGATGGAAAAGCCTTAGGTGGAAATAAGAGAATGTTTTTCCTTCCTGTGAAATGGAAATATATTGTGTTTTAGAGTGGAAGTGCAAATGAATGTTTTTCATTCATAATATTTTAAAAATACAAATTTTAAGTAATTATTTGTAAGCATTTGCTCACTAGCGCTCTGAATTTATATTTCTGTCAAAATTGTCTTTAAATGTTTTCCCATGTATATGAGGTGAATCGGGTGCTTACAGGATGTCATTTCGCTTATCCTATAGCCATGTTCAGTTTTAGATATAAACTTCCATGATAATATAAGTGTTTGTTACATTTTCATTTTGCTGAGCCTGTTTGATTTGTTACAAGATCATGATCTATGTCCAGTACTCCATGTACTAACCCAAATTGGTTCCATTGCACCTGATCATAAATCATTTCTCACACCATCATGTGAAATATCTCTAGCCTTAATTTTTTTTCTCATGATTTCCATCCGTATTCTCTGTGGCCTGCTACTTCTCCATATACTGTACCTTCAACTCTACAGATATATTCCAAGACAATATTATTATTTACCATGCATCAAGGGTGACCATTCCGTCACAAAAACTTTTCATCCATTAACCAATTTCGTGTAATTTTCATCAACCTGTATCCTACTCACATCTTCATTTTTTACCCTGTCTGTTCTCCTAATTTCAAAATGATGTGCATGGTTTTCATCTCAGATACTATTTATTTGATTTTATACTTCAATTTGGGTTTCACCTTTATACATCTGATAGGATAGTGTTGGTCACCTACAATAATGGAAACTTTCATTTTGATTCTCTATTGTTCAGCAATACACGGATATCACCTTGCCTCAATCATATCTTACGTAATACCCATTCTGTATGTTTGATAAGCAGCCATGATAACGTTCCACAACTTTGACACACACACACACACACACATATTTCAAATATGCTCTCTTCAGGAAGGTTGGAATCCAATGTCAAGTGCATTTTTAAGCCCTGAAAATACAGTACACCACAATGATGAATGTGCAGAGAGTATATTCCTGGGAATGAAGAATACTGATGAGGCAAGACTTTGCAAGTTTTATTGCCAGGGGAAAAAGTGTTATCGGGGAGAAGCTTGTCGGTGGGTTCATGAAAGACCCAGAGAAGGTAAGTGACTTTGCTTTCCAGTTGCTATGGTTTTCATTTTATAGCAAAACCAACAAAGCTTCGTCTTTAGGATGTAAGCAAGTATTTTCTTAGAAATTAAATTTGATTTTTCCTTCATAGACATATATGATAAATCATACTATACCTTTGTATATATTTTAGATGCTATTCCTTTCTCTAGTATCATCAGAAAAAGTGAGCTATACATACCCAGCAAAGTGTACTATAATGGGTGTTAGAGGAGTAGCTGAAGCTTATTAAATTGTATTCAATAGGTGCCTTAGATACAGAAAACAAGTATAATTGATCAGTTCATCAGTTTTTGTACTGGTTTACAAAAGTCTGAATCAGTCAGATTTTTGGATAGTTTAAGATTTAGGCTTGAAAAGTATGAAATATGTCCTTGTAGGGCTAGAAAAAATGTAATCCAAAAGATAGATATTCTTTTGAACATCATATTTTTTTCTAAGAGCTATCCTTTTAGATTAATTTCAATTTAGAATTAATACTGTTATAGTACAAGTAAAGTTCTTTAGGACTAATAATGATCATATTCTTTCAGTTAAAACTAAAGTAAAGAGGATCTGAAAACTGGTCTCAGTCAGCTTATGTATCACCTAAAAAAAAAAAAAAAGCTGAATTTTGACCACACATTATAGCAGTAGATGGTGGTGTTAGTGGATTACAGAATGAGGCTTTAATTACAAACACAAGTAGATTTTTTTATAGTGTTTAGATGATAGCATAATGTTCATTCTTCTAGGTTGCCAATACAGAGCTTCCAAAAGAGGTAAGAATGAACTTATCACAGGTTGATTGTGGGACTGTCCTGTTTCGATTTTTTCTCATTGTATTTTACAGGTGTAACTGTGGAAAAGGAACAAGTTATCCATGATTATTTGGAATCTTATCCTCTACCATATGAAGGATCTTTACTAGCAGCTATAGTAACATCAGTTATTACCCCAGTACAGTTCCATATTTATCTTCCATATGGAATAAAGTGTCTCCAGCAAATAGTTGGTAAGTAAACCTCTAAAGTATTCCTTTCATTGTTACCCTTTCGTATGGAAGTGAAGAAAGGATTAACGGACACCGTAGTCCTCTCAACCCTGACCTTTGCAGCCAAAACATGGACATGGGATTGGTCACAGATGTCAAGAATCCAGGCTATGGAAATGAGTTATTTGCAGGGAGCATGTGATATCACAAGATGGAATGAAGAAAGTAATTAGGGGGTTTATGAGAGATTTGGTATGGCATGGAATACAAAGAGAATGAATTGTGGAGTGGTAGAAACATAATACTTGGAGGTGGTTTGGACATGTGGAAAGAGTACAAGACAGGAATTTTACAAGGAGTATATATAATAGTAGTTTTAAAAGGGTTGGTGTAAGAGAAAGACCCCTTGTGACTGAGGGAAATAGAGTGGGACGTATTGGAGGAAGTGAAATGGGGGATGAACATATGGATTGCTGGATGGTGGATAGGCATGTAAAGACAGGGATAAGTGGAGACTCTTTTGCTGTGGCCACTCCCCTTGATGGGAGTTGTAGCAGGGAATGGATGTCAAGAGATATAAGTAGAGAGAGTTGTAAATTTTTTAATCAAATAAGATTACAATTTCTCATAGATGCAAAGGATGGAAGTCCTGAAGAAATCAAGATGTTAACTTCATCCATGCAAGAATATTACAAGAAATTTCCTCCCCAGTCACATAGTCATCTCCCTGCACCTGGGGAGCTAAAGGTCCTTTGTGAGTTGAAGAATGGCAGGCTGGATTGCTCAAGAGTTCGTGTCATCGAAGTTTACGAAGGGGAATCTGCTTTGCAAGTCAAGGTACAAGAATCAATTTGAAGTTGGAGTTGTGACTGCATGGTAGTATAATCTCTCTCTATTTTTTTTTTTAGTGTTATGTATGCGCTATTCTGCTTTACAGTAGTGTAGCTCTTACCAAATCTATAGTGCACACTCTGGGTAAGTTACTTGACTTAGGCTTCTTAACCAGTCTACTGTGCATGTAATCCTGTCTTCATTATGAAGTAGGTAGGCAGCCACCAACCATGGAAGTTTATTTGAGGTACTCCCCACCTGGGTATCAGGAGGGTTAGTGATGGTTGCTTAGTGAGTTGGCACTTCAATGGTTGTCAAATTGCATTCCTCTGACTCAGGTAGCTGTCTTTTCTTTCTGCCTCACCCATATGTGGACTGCTTGATTTCTGTCCATAAACATACAATCTCCCCTTTGACATAAAACATGACAACACTCAACTTGCACAACTCATTCTCCATGATGCTAGGTTTGTGTGTGGTGAATGCTATATGGTAGCCCTGCCTTTTGGCAAAGTGGTAGGAGCAATAGATTGAAATATTAGGTAGGTACATCAGACAGGAGTATTAGAAAGAAACATCAAGTAGAAGTAGCAGTTGGAACGATAGGCAGGAACTTTAGTTGGACACATTGGGTAGAAGTTTTCGGTAGAAACATTAGGCAGGGCCCTTTGGAAACAGTGCACTAGAGTTGCCCTCTGCCAGTGGCTTGTTAGGGTGTGGCACTAAAGGCTAAGAAGCGACACTGGAGTTCATCATTTACAGAGACGTGCTGTGATCATCCTCTTGAGGGTGTTCCTGAAGGGATTGGGCATAAGATAAATAGATAGACAGAGAGAATATATGCATTTCATGCCTTTTCCCTAACTTTTCTTTAACCACATTATAGTGCAGCAATGAAATCCAGTATTTGTATTATAAGGAGCTTTGTCTTTATCAAATGATTCTCTCTTTTCACTTTCTCCCAACCCTGTCTCAGTTTTTGCTTGTTGTTGTGTTAAATCTCAGTGCTTTTTGTCATCTGTCCATTTTTCCTCCTTGATGTAGTTAACAATTCATCTGTTTATATGAGTTTGCCCTATTCTCTTCCTTAGCCTGCTATGTTATTCCTGTCTACAGCCTACATATTTTTTCTTCAGCAGTCACAGGTGTCTGTCAGTTTTTCAAATATTCGTTCACTACCGTTTATGTTATTCAGACAACCACTTAGCTTTATACTCAGTGTATTGTACTTACCTCTTCACTACAACTTACAATAACCTACTTCTGATGACAACTTTTACACTTTTGTATTTCGTCCTGCTTTAGCCAATAATCTGGAAATGTTTTCCAAGTATTGTACATAGTGTTGCATAATATTCCCACTTCTTAAAGTCTTCCATTTCTTCATCTTATTATCCACAGTTAATTGTTCCAGACATGTTTCATACCCTCTGTCCACACTGTACAAAAGTATGAAGGTATTTGACCTTGAGAAAGATATTAGTGATTTTACTAACATTGGTAAAGGGAGCAAGGGGGAAGTGATAACAGGTAGTGATGGAATGAGTATTTTGAAGGTTTGTTGAATATGTTTGATGATATAGTGACAGATGTAGGATGTTTTGGTCGGGTTGGTGTGCGAAGTGAGAGAGTCAGGAAAAGTGGTTTAGTGAAGAGAGAAGAGGTGGTGAAAGCCTTTGCAGAAGATGAAATCTGGCAAGGTGGCGGGTTTGGATGGTATTGCAGTTGAATTTATTAAGAAAGAGATGACTGTGTTGTTCATTGGTTGTAAGGATATTCAGTGTATGTATAGATCATGGTAAGTGCCTAAGGATTGGCAGAATGTATGTAACAAGGGTGAAAGGCATGTGTATGAGTAGGAAGAGAGGAAAGTGATTAGTTCCCAGTGAAGGTTGGTCTGTGGCAGGAGTGTGTGATGTTCCCTTGGTTATTAATCTGTTTATGGATGGGGTGGTTAGGGAGGTAAATTCAAGAGTCTTGGAGCGAGGGGCAAGTATGCATTCTGTTGTGGATGAGAGGGCTTGGGAATCGAGTCAATTGTCTTTCGATGATGTTAAGGTACTGGTGGCTAATTCAAGTGAGAAGCTGCTGAAGTTGGTGACTGAGTTTGGAAAAGTGTGTGAAAGGAGAAAGTTGAGAGTAAATGTGAATAAGAGCAAGGTTAACAGGTTCAGCAGGGTTGAGAGACAAGCTAGTTGGTATGTGAGTTTGAATGGAGAAAAATTGGAGGAAGTGAAGTGTTTTAGATATCTGGGAGTGAACTTAGCAGTGAATGGAACCGTGGAAGTGGAATTGAGTTTTAGGCTTGGGAGGGGACGAAGGTTTTGGGAGTGATGAAGAATGTGTGGAAAGAGAAAACATAATCTCAGAGAGCAAAAATAGGTATGTTTGAAGAAATGGTAGTTCTAACAGTATTATGTGGTTGCGAGGCATGGGCTATAGATAGGGTTGTAGGAAGGAGGGTGGATGTGTTGGAAGTGAAACGTTTGAGGACAATATGTGGAGTGAGGTGGTTTGATTGAATAAGTAATGAAAGGGTAAAAGAGATATGTGGAAATGAAAAAAGTGTGGTTGAGTGAGCAGAAGAGGGTGTGTTGAAATGGTTTGGGCATATGGAGAGAATGAGTGAGGAAAGGTTGACAAAGAGGATATATGTGTCAGAGGTGGAGGGAACAAGGAGAGGCAGGAAATCGAATTGGAGATTGAATGGAATGAAAAAGATTTTGGGCAATTGGGGCCTGAACATGCAGGAGGGTGATAGGTGTGCAGGGAATAGAGTGAATTGGAATGATGTGGTGTACCGAGGTTGACTTGTTGACAATGGACTGAATCAGGGCATGTGAAACATCTGGGGCATGGATGTGGATAGGGTGCTGTGGTTTCTGTGCATTACACATGACATTTTGAGACTTAGTGTGAATGAATGTGGGTTTTTTGTCTGTTTTCCTGGTGCTGCCTTGCTGAAGCAAGGGGTGGCAATACTGTTTCCTCTGGGGCAGGGCAGCACCAGGAATGGATGAAGGCAAGTATGAATGCATATATATGTATGTCTGTGTATATGTTGATATGTATATGTATGTGTGTGTATATGTCTGTGTATATGAGTGGATGGGTCTTTCTTCGTCTCTTCCTTGTGCTACCTTACTGACATGGGAAACAGTGATCACATATGATAAGTAACTGGATAGATGATATTATTCATGTCATGCTTTCTTCATGCTCTTTTCTCTTATGTATACCCTCACTTTCGTACATCATTGCTGTCATTTATCTTTTCCAACCTATACATTTATATCTTGTAGCATTATCTTTGTTAAAGTACTCACATCCACCAAATTATATTCAAAGCTATGATCACTTCCTTCTTGTCATCTGTTTTCTATCATGTTATCGTTATTCCCTTAATCATTTGTGTCATGGTCTGTGGTATGCTGATCTGCTGCATAGTACTTTATGTAGTTCATGGATTGTTTCCCCCCATCCCTCATCATCATAATTACGATCTATCTGTATCCCTAACGGCTGTTCCCCTTGGGAACTCCCTTGAGAGGGTGGCCACAGCAAAAGAACCTCCATAACTGATGAATTCACACCATTCCCTTATGTTGTCTTCTCATATGTCATGTCTATATTTTAAGTCTGTCAATTGTACTGTCATTTTTGATATTTGTTTTCTGAATAAAAGAAAGCTGCTAGGAAGAATGACAGGATTTTAAGGAGAGAACTGCTTTAGGCTATAAATGTTCTTTTTCAAATTGAATTATCATGATAATATATACAGTCCCTTAATTTCAGGTGTTCTTTATTGACTTCGGTTTTTTGGAATGGGTTAATGGAGATCAACTGTATCCTCTTGCAGTCCAGTTTATTCATATGGCTCCTCAAGTAAGACAGCATTTTGTGTCTGTACTTATGATAATAGTAGTTTCAGATTATACTCTTAAAGTATATTCATTATTCATGAAAAGCTTTTGGAGTAATTAAGATACTGAATGAATATAACAGGAGTAGATATCATGGTGTTTGAGTGGCATGATATGTTTAGAAAATTCTAGATATCTGCCCATACATGAGAATTGATGTTACTAGACTCTACATGCTTAGGGTTACACCTTTAGGGAGGTTGTACAGTCTCACTTAAGAACTTCTATTTCCAAAGGAGTATATGTTTCCCTGCTTCTGTAGGTAGTGTGTTTTTGGGCTGTAGGAGCATAAAGAAAGATCCTGAGTAACACTAGGTCCTGGGTTAATAATAAGTAAATTGATAGATATCAGGGAATTCATTTCCTGTTGTATTAAATGACTCTATGAAACTCATCATATCCCTGTTTCACTGTACACATCAATTTCTCTTATGTTGACATACATGCTATCTTTCCTTTTGCTTCTTCCAGAGCCTGTCCCTGTGCCCAGGTCTGTTCATCTCATTCAAAAACACTTTTTACAGTAAATATCTTCACATGGCTATATCACCTTAGTACCCCATTCTTTACTTTTCCCAATTATTCCAAAACCAGTTCTATATCTCACTTGAATTTCATCTGTAGTTGATAACTGCTTCTGTGATAACACATCATCCTCTTGCAAAGTCTGTTGTAACCATTTGTAGTCAGCTCCCTGATCTGTTCTGGACTTATGGTTAACTAAATACATTATTATTATTTATTTTTTTTGTTATTATATTTTGACACTGTCTCCCGCATTAGCTAGATGGTGCAAGGAGACAGACGAAACAATGGCCCAACCCACCCACATACACATGTATGTACATAAACACCCACAGATGCACATACACGTACCAATACATTTCAAGTTTTTTTTTTTTTTTTTTTTTTTTTTTTTTTTTTTTGCTGTCTCCCGCGTTTGCGAGGTAGCGCTACATTTCAAAGTATACATACATATACATACACAGACATATACACACATGTACATATTCATACTTGCTGCCTTCATCCATTCCCATTGCCACCCCATCACACATGCAATGGCACACACACACACACACACACACAACACACACACACACACACACACACACCCCACGCACATGTGAGGTAGCACTAGGAAAAGACAACAAAGGGCACATTCGTTCACACTCAGTCTCTAGCTGTCGTGTGTAATGCACCGAAACCACAGCTCCCCTTCCACATCCAGGCTCCACAAAACTTTCCATGGTTTATCCAAGACACTTCACATTCCCTGGTTCACTCCATTGACAGCATGTCAACCCAGGTATACCTGGTATGTTCCAATTCATTCTATTCCTTGCATGCCTTTCACCCTCTTGTATGTTTAGGCCCCAATCGCTCAAAATCTTTTCACTCCATCCTTCCACCTCCAATTTGGTCTCCACTTCTTGTTCCCTCCACCTCTGACACATATATCCTCTTTGTCAATCTTTCCTCACTCATTCTCTCCAGGTAACCAAACCATTTCAATACACCCTCTTCTGCTTTCTCAACCACGCTCTTTTTATTACCAAACATCTCTCTTACCCTTTCATTACTTACTCGATCAGACCACCTCACACCACAT
Source organism: Panulirus ornatus (assembly GCF_036320965.1). Lineage (NCBI taxonomy): Eukaryota > Metazoa > Arthropoda > Malacostraca > Decapoda > Palinuridae > Panulirus > Panulirus ornatus. Next base: position 26,284,647 of record NC_092280.1, on the reverse strand, counting down.
ATTGTCCTCAAACATCTCATTTCCAACATATCCACCCTCCTACCCACAACTCTATCTATAGCCCATGCCTTGCAACCATATAACATTGTTGGAATCACTATTCCTTCAAACATACCCATTTTTGCTCTCCGAGATAACATTCTTGCCTTCCACACGTTGTTCAGCACTCTCAGAACGTTTGCCCCCTCCCCCACCCTGTAACTCACTTCCACTTCCATGGTTCCATCTGCTGCCAAATCCACTCCCAGATATCTAAAACACTTCACTTCCTCCAGTTTTTCTCCATTCAAACTTACCTCCCGATTGACTTGTCCCTTAACCCTACTGAACCTAATAATCTTATTTTTTTTTTTTTTTTTTTTTTTGCCGCTGTCTCCCGCATTTGCGAGGTAGCGCAAGGAAACAGACGAAAGAAATGGCCCAACCCACCCCCATACACATGCCTTGATTCAATCCACTGACAGCACGTCAACCCCGGTATACCACATCGCTCCAATTCACTCTATTCTTTGCCCTCCTTTCACCCTCCTGCATGTTCAGGCCCCGATCACACAAAATCTTTTTCACTCCATCTTTCCACCTCCAATTTGGTCTCCCTCTTCTCCTCGTTCCCTCCACCTCCGACACATATATCCTCTTGGTCAATCTTTCCTCACTCATTCTCTCCATGTGACCAAACCATTTCAAAACACCCTCTTCTGCTCTCTCAACCACGCTCTTTTTATTTCCACACATCTCTCTTACCCTTACATTACTTACTCGATCAAACCACCTCACACCACACATTGTCCTCAAACATCTCATTTCCAGCACATCCATCCTCTTGCGCACAACTCTATCCATAGTCCACGCCTCGCAACCATACAACATTGTTGGAACCACTATTCCTTCAAACATACCCATTTTTGCTTTCCGAGATAATGTTCTCGACTTCCACACATTCTTCAAGGCTCCCAGAATTTTCGCCCCCTCCCCCACCCTATGATCCACTTCTGCTTCCATGGTTCCATCCGCTGCCAGATCCACTCCCAGATATCTAAAACACTTCACTTCAGTTTTTCTCCATTCAAACTCACCTCCCAATTGAATTGACCCTCAACCCTACTGTACCTAATAACCTTGCTCTTATTCACATTTACTCTTAACTTTCTTCTTTCACAAACTTTACCAAACTCAGTCACCAGCTTCTGCAGTTTCTCGCATGAATCAGCCACCAGCGCTGTATCATCAGCGAACAACAACTGACTCACTTCCCAAGCTCTCTCATCCCCAACAGACTTCATACTTGCCCCTCTTTCCAAAACTCTTGCATTCACCTCCCTAACAACCCCATCCATGAACAAATTAAACAACCATGGAGACATCACACACACCTGCCGCAAACCTACATTCACTGAGAACCAATCACTTTCCTTATTATCATTGTTATTATTATTATTATTATTATTATTATTATTATTATTATTATTATTATTATTATCATCATTATTATTATTATTATTTTTATTATTATTACTATTATTTTGTATTATTATTATTATGACTATTATACTTATTATTATCAGTATTATTTTAGAACCCCAGAACCTCTTTCTCAGGGGCTTCTGCAGCTTCAAGGCTGTACTGCACACAGGGAAATGGATGATAGTTATTTTTAAAGTGAAAAGTTGTTGGATGAGACTGTACTCTTTTGTTAACTGGTGGTGATAGTCTTGTCAAAGTTGCCTTTCACTAGCAGTTAAACTTCAAGCAGGCATAGTCTAGTAACCTGGACATCTATCTACATCTCTGATGCCTGCTCCCACCAGGAACTCCAATCAAGGGGGTGGCCACAGCAAGGAGTCTCCACTTATCCACCATAATGCATAAGAATAGTAAACACAGCTCATCATTGACATTTCCACATTAGGACACCAACAGGTTTATCTTTACATGCTTATATTATTGTAGTACAATAATTTTGTATAAACTTCAGGATACCTTCCCTCATCTTCATTAGTAATATGAAATAAAGATGAAAGGAGTAGGTTGATAAGAAAATAAAAGTTTGTTAGAAGCTGAACCATCAAGTAAACAGATGGCAAAGTGTTTATTTTAAAATTTTATTAAAAAACTAAAATATTTTATTTGTATGAATTAAAGAAAGCAAATTAGCATTTTGTTAAAGTGATTATTTGTATTTATTTATTATCTTTAGTCAGTGTCTCCTGCATTAGCGAGGTAGTGCAAGGAAACAGATGAAAGAATGGCCCAACCCACCCACATACACATGTATATACATAAATGCCCACACACTTACATACACATTTTGTTAAAGTATGAATGAATATCTGTTGAAGAATGACAGCCAGTTTTGGAAAGAGGTAAAGTGATTCAGAAAGGTGGTGTGTGCAAAAATTAAAGTTGTATTTGACAAATGTAGTATATTGTAAAAAATTAAGTCTGTAGAATTTGAAACAATCAGGAAATACCTTGTATTTAAAGAAAAAGAAATGAGTCAACTGCTTAAACTAGATGGGACAATTGAATGTGTGTACTTCAAACAGTGTCCGTCATTGTGCAGAAACTGGCTTTTCACACAAATATTTTTATGGTGTATAAACAGAAATTTCTTTTCAGGCAGTAGAATGCTGGCTAACTGGAGTGGAGATTCCACCTGGAGGCTGGCAGCCTGAAGCTGCTAGATGCCTCAAAGAGCTGACTGAGGGTTACACATTGGTTGTGCAGATTGATAGTATTGATAGGTAAGATAAGCATGATATTTATAAACTTGAATAAAGAGAGGTGACTTATACTATTTATCAGTTACTGAGCTGTAGATTGTTAGAAATATCATACAATTGATTCTGTTGTAGGGATTTGTTGGTAATCATATATGACCTACAGCATAATTGAGATGCTATTTCATGAGTTCATATAAATTTCTTTTTCAACAGAGATTATCATCGACTAGGTGTAACTCTCCATAACACCGATGAAGGCGAAGACATTAACATAAATGAAATATTCTTGAAAATTATTCAAAATGAATCGGATTAGTACTATGCATTCTTGAAAGACATCAGTATAAATGAAATTTTCTTATTAGAAAATCTCCAAAATGTATCAGCATAATAATATTGACCTCCTTTTATTGTGAAATTCATAGATTCTGAGTCATATTATGAAGCCTGTCACATTTTTGACTTGTACACCGTATGATTGATGGGTATTTCTTTCTGTTGTCAATGTTGTATGCTTTTATTATTCTGTGTAAGAAGAAATATTTTATATATGCCATTTATAAAATGAGAGAGTTGAGCAAAAGTTTTAGGATACATGTGGGTGTAAGGCAGGGCTGTGTGATGTCACCATGCTCTTTAACATATATGTGGATGGAGTGATAAGAGAGATGAAAACAAAACTAGGGAAAAGGAATGCAGAAATGGAGTATGGTGGTAAGGTGTGATGGTTAGTAATAAGCCTGGTTGCAGAGGAAGCTGTGTCATTTGCTGTGAGTGAAGAAGAGTTTCAGAAGATTGTAATTGTGTTTTATGATGTATGAAAGCTTAGGCAATTGAAGGTAAATGTGGCTAAAGGTATTGTAATGGTGTTTGAAAGGAAACAGAGTGAAAGTATACATTTAGTAAAGCCCTCTGGTATGAGAGAAGGAAGTGCACTAAACTATGTTGTCGATATGGGAGGAAAAAGATTGGAAGAGATGACAGAATATATGTATTTGGGAACCATCTTCGGTAAGTTTGGAGATATGGAAGGAGAGATTGAAATATAAGGTAGAACAGTCATAGGGTCTTGTAGTACAATAGTGAAGGGTATAGGTGTAATTATAGAAGTGACAAAAGGCTTGAGGGACAGTATAGTCCTCCCAATCCTGACCTAGGCTGCCCAAACATGAACATGGGATGACTCACAGAGGTCAAGAGTCCAGGCTGTGGAAGTGAGTTATTTGAGAGGAGCATGTAATATGATTAGATGGATTTCCTAGAGATTTTATGTTTTCCCAGATCAGAATTAAGGTTCAGTTACTTGTTATTTACTAGATCATTTACTTAGTGAGTCTTCTGACTTGTCCAGATACTTAATTTGCTGAGGTCTTTCTTACTAAATCCTCGCTTGGTAATGATGGATTTTTATGAATACCAAAAGTAGTTAAAAACCTGCGAAATACATGCACCACACCTTTGATTGCATTTCTCATAATCCTTCATTTTGTTTAAACATTTCCTCATGTTTTACCTTGTACAGATGCTGATTGTAAAAATTTAGTACATAGAAAATCAAAATGATATTGCACTTGTTGATATTATAAGTGCAGATTTAAAAAGACAAAAACGATGTGTGAGTTAGATGTATGATGAAGCCAGAGAAAACTAAATTTCTTTTAAAGAAGTTAAGACACAGTTATATGAGATTGAACTCTGACTATCAGTCTGTAATGAGGGATTTGCTGTAATCTAACAGTTATAAGGACTAAGGGGTTGACGTGGTATCAAGTTCATCACCAGGAAACCATACTAAAAGCATTAAAAGACATAAACTGTATTCTGGTGAATATCCAAATAGCATCCTGTTACATGGACAAAGAAAGAAAAGAAAATCCTCAGTGTATGTTAGACCTAAAACAGAATATGCCTCATCTTTTTAGTCACCTCACACAGGGAGACATTTAGATTTGATTGGATGGGTGCAATGGAGAGCAACAAAAAATTTGTGATTTAAGAATGGGCTGCGGGGAGAAATTAACAGTCATAAATGTAACCACATTACAAGATTGATGGACAAAGAGAGGTAATATTACAGCTTAAAAGTTTTTCAATGAGTTTTATGGTGTCAGCATGGAACAAAGAAAAGAGAAATGAGGTGAAGAAATACTTCTCCAATAGTGGGTGACTGGAACACGGTAATGGATTAGTAATGAATACAGAGAACATAAGTTCAAGAAATTTTATGATGGTAAAGGGTATGAGTTAGGTCATTAGGGTAAAACTCTGTTGATATGCATATGCAAGTAATTACAGGTAAGTTAGGTAAGTTGTACCATGCACCCATACATGGTACTTATAGGTGATAGTCCATTTAAATAGTGGGAAAGGTATCAACATTGCAGACTTGATTCCTCTGAATGTATTTTTCACTGTAACATGCTGGCCAAACATTGAGGAGTAAAAATGCATAGATAAATACAACTTACTGTTACAAAGATTGCCTACTAGAAATATACCTGCTTTAAAAACTGGCAGGTCGGAATAGTTGGGTTAAGACATGATTGCGTAACGAGTTCTAAAGCTGAGAGGCGTTGAGAAGGAAATAGACATCACAACGGCCCCGTCCTCCTGGAGTTACCAACAGCCACACGGTGATCACATGAAAGCAAAACTTCACATTTATGTGTTATTACAACATTCTTAATTCCTTGGCAGTGCCACACAAATACAAGATCATATTTTTTCACTGTCCACAGTAAGTTGATTTGTCAAATGATACCAGAAGCTTTTAATACCACCTTCACACACTTTTTCAATATAATCTTTGAACACTCGGATGATGAAATTAATGTAGAGTCGGTGAAACTTTATATTTTAAGGGGGTTTGGGCATGTGGAAAGAATGTGAGATGAAGAGTTTACAAGAAGAGTGCCCAGTAGTTTGATTAAAGGGGTTTGTGTGAGAGGAATACCACCTGTGACATGGAGAAAAGAGTTGAAAGAGTACTGGAGGGTGAGAATTGATTGAAGAATACGTAGAATGATGTATGCAAGGGAGACACGTAAGGACGGTAATAATTGGAGACTTTTGCTGTGGTCACCCCCCCTGATAGGAGTTTCCAGAGGAAACAAATGGGCAGCAGATATATAGATAGGTAGATTTGTGATTACCAACACATTTAATTTATAAACATGGCTTATACCTTGGATAAGCAGTACCGCAACATATCAAGATCTTTGTAGCTTATTTTGGAATTCATATATTCTTTTCTCTCTGGTTCAGTTATGGAAAGAGAATGCATCGTAAAACTTCTGATGAAGACTTCTCCAGGGTGGGTAGTAACAAGACAGCAGCAAATGGAAAAACACCCTCCCTTATCTACCTGTAATAAGTCAATAAAATTGAGTATATTAATTGAGGGGATGGAGTCCTGAAGAAGTTACGCAAAAGGTAAAGTTTTATGCCAATAATTAATTATTGTTTCGTATCCATTAGCCCTACTCTTCACAAAATTCTTGAGGAAATAGTATATAGCCAACTTACAGTAAACTGAAGCCAATTACCTACATGCCAGTGACATTATGGGTTTAAGTAGAAAAAACATCCACAGACACTACATTGCACAATTTCTTTGACTTAAATGATTAGATGACCAAGATTTTTTCCTGGATCTCCTTAGCATTTGGTATTTTAAGAAATTTTTCAATGAAACAATAATTTGTAAATTTTGTGAGACTGCTACCTGATCAACCAGATATTAAGATTTCTTGTGTTTTACCTTGGAAGTCTTTCCTATGCTTCTCACTTTTTATACTTTGTATAAAAAAAAAAGAATTACGTTATCAGTTCCTGTTTATAAGTCAAATTCATTTTGCTGTTGGCTGTCTGTGAACCTGTCTCATGCCTCAAACATCCCAAATGCTCGCTGGGACACAAATGAATATGCTGCATTCCTGTTTTGTAGTCCATAGGTTGTCTTTAGAGCTTTGTAAATACTTCTTTCACGGTTTTCCATTGTGATAATTTATCTCTAATGTTCTTTCCTGTGCCAAAGAGATTGCTTATGCATACCTAGATGTTCTCCTAGTTAAGGGGCTAGGTCCCTTGCTTCTCATGTGTATAGATGACACTGACAATTCCTTTCATGTCAAAATAAGTTTACTGCTGATAAAGGCAAGTATAAATATGTATATGTGTATATATGTATACATCTGTGTATGTATATGCATGTATACAGTGAAATGTATAGGTATATTTGCGTGTGTGGGCGTTTATGTATATACCTGTGTACGTGGGTAGGTTGGGCCATTCTTTCGTCTGTTTCCTTGTGCTACCTCACTAACACGGGAGATGGCAGTTGAGTATAATAAATGTATAAATGTTTACAATTCTGTTTCTGATCTTGATCATCTCATTAAACTTGTCAGTACATAGAGTACACTCCATTCTTGTTTTGTTATGAATAAACTGTCTTTAGATTTTACAAAATCTCTTGCATGGTATTCCATGGAAAACTGTAACCTCTATCTGATCACGAAACTTACTTTGATAAATGGGAACTAGATTGTATTTTATTGCAAACACCAAATTCTTGGGCTTACACGTTATTAGGTTGTTGAGGTAAAACCCACAATCCTGGAATGCCCAGGAAAAAGTAGCAAAACACAGAACACCATTTTCCTTCATAACCTTTGTTTCTTTCTGCTGTTTACACATGTAATTTACTGTTATGGGGTGGTGCTTCCTTGATCACTTAATTGTGTTGTGATGGTCTACCAATGAGTAGCCTTACTGTGGGTATCCCTTTTTATGCATACAAAGTCAGTCCATATCCAAAGTTCCTTACACTGAGTCTGCTATGCATATACTTTATCCTCTTTATGTTCAAGATAATAACATGTTGCTAGACTGCCTGAACTGGATGATGGAAACATTACAACAATTCTTTAAAAGCCTCAGGAATGCTACACATACCAAATATGAAAACTGCTGATAGCAACGGTTCCTCATCGACTATTCCCTCCTACCACAGAACATTCTTCCCATGTTAAAAGTTAAAATATGGCTGTAAATTACTGTAATGTTTACCACCTCCCAACAGAGTATTTACCTTTTGGACAGTATACATAAATATTATTGTGTTTCTACTACATTGAATATATCTTGTTTAAAGCTTAGGTTCTGTATTGTAAATTTTATTGATTGCATACCAAAGCCAGGCAAGACAATGCAAAAAATGAAAATCCTTATGTATTCACTCAGTCAAATAACTAAGCTGTTATACCACATGGCTATTCCCACTATATCATCATTACCAGTAGTACAACCTGAGGTATAGTCATGTCATTAATGTTTTTTGTCTTCATTTTCACATACAACAGATTGAGGATAATATCCAGTATGGTATTTCAATGGAGAGAAGCGACCATACTGTGAGGACTGTGTTCATCAGGATGTAACAAAAAGGTGAATCACTACTTTTGGAGACAATCAGGTATGGAATTCCACTTTTGGAGTATGGAACATTATGAAAGATTGTGGAGTTTTTACGATGAAAGAGGAGATGGAGATGATTCAGTAGATGTTAATAGGCTACAGAGAAAAGATATGCCTCGAAGATGGAAATTTTATTACGGTAGGTATTGCATGAAATATCAAAAAACAGTAAACCAGAAAGATGAACAAACGAATTATAACAGAAACGAACTACACGATGCAGTTAAGAATCTGAGGTAGCCGTATAAGATGATTATTGTAAAATACAGTTTATCCCTGGTGATAGGGGAGAAAGAATATTTCCCACGTATTCCCTGCGTGTCGTAGAAGGCGACTAAAAGGGAAGGGAGCGGGGGGCAGGAAATCCTCCCCTCTCATTTTTTTTTAATTTTCCAAAAGAAGGAACGGAGAAGGGGGCCAGGTGAGGATATTCCCTCAAAGGCCCAGTCCTCTGTTCTTAACGCTACCTCGCTAATGCGGGAAATGGCGAATAGTATGAAAGAAAAAGGAAGAATTACATATGACGTTTGGGTAACAAAAATGGTTCTAAATTACGCCACAGAAGAATCTTGTAGGTAACGGTATGAAAACTTTTGCAGTTTAAAACAATATTTTGATGGATTTGGGAACCTCATCTTCAAACCCCCACCCCCCACTCCCCCAAGGCCAAATCTCGATCTGTAAGGGTCCCCTTCAGTGCTTGGCTTATAAGCCTGAATTTTAGTATCCAATCCAATCTAATAAGAGTCCCCAAAGGAATGCCACGGGGGGGGGGGGGGGGGGGGGGGGTAGAAATTTAAGGTGTCTCGAAGTGCATTTCCTGCTCTTTGTAGGTTGCCACACCGTTGTGACGCGGGTGCTTCACTCCGACCTTACATACATGGAGGACCGGCACATGAATAACGTCGAATCTTAAAGATTAATTCTAAATGAAGACAAATCTTGGCGAAACTTAAACCCATGGAAGTGGTTGGTTGTTGGTTCTCTTAACTGCAACGTTAATTCATTAATTACGGCCGTCAGCGTCAAACTATATACACGAACCGAAAAAATTTGTTACATCTTTTTCGGTTATGGAGTATGAATGTAAAACCACTTTTTCAATCACCAATTATGTATATAACTTAATATTAGTGGTGATAGGAAGAAAAAAAAAGTAAATATGTTCGCTGGTGAGTGGGTGCTGCGGCCATTCCCTGCCTGAAGTATTCGCTAGACGGACAACAAATTCTCGGCTTTGTAAACAAACAGTGGAAACAAAGATGGTCTTTGGGGTCCAGCCAGAGTGTATCAAATGTAAGGCATCAGTGTCGAACTTATGGCGGAAAGATGACAAAGACCAGGTGCTGTGTACAGAGTGCTATAATATGGCTCATGTGATCAACCCCAAGCTGACCCCAGTCAGAACATCCAAAGATCGAGAGGAAGACGAACAGGATGTGAAAAAGGAGGAGGATAAGTTGGAAGCGGACGACATAAAAGATGCTGACTCCAGTAATGGAAATGGTGGTAGAGATGATGATCAAGATGGAGACAAGGATAAAGATTTAGGGAAAGGCTTGGAGAAGAGGGAGACAAAAAGGAAGACAAGGAAGGGCAGACAGGGTGGAAAGGGCAGTATACCAAAGGGCAAGGGCAGGAGGTATATATTTAAGAAAAGTGTAAGTAAACATTGAATGGTGTGAGGAACTAACTCAATGTAATGTTTATGTAACGCATCCTGCAAAAAGGTAAGACTGCAGTTTATATACGGTGTATGCATTTTTTTCTCTTTTTTTAGACTTCAAAATCATTTATAAGTACACAGGTCTGCTTTATAGTAAACACATTACTAAACATGTTTAAGTTTCATTTAAGTTCATGTAAACCTGAAAATCATGCTGAAATCAACCACACACATGAAAACACCCAACTTTACTTAAGTCCATAATTTGCGTCATGGTATGTTCGTTGTTATTTTAGGATATTTATTATTTAATCTCGCAGCTTTAGTAGCTTTGGATATTAAGTACTTGTGTTTTGCAACTACAAAGAAGCATTTTTGACACAAAATAAGAAAGGTTGAGCCTGATTTGGAGCATTTTAATCTCTGATGCCACTCTGGGTGAGGAATTAGTGGTGAGGGTAATGAATATTATGGATAATGTGGGTGCTAAGTAACAAGAAAGTAGGTGAAACACAAAAGAATTAATAAAAATATATTAAAACCTCACAGAACCTTTCTTAACAGGCAGTAAGTGATTCTTATGGTCTCCAATTGTCAGCCATCATCAGGCATTGTTTATATTCCTACAGACTGTGTAGCTTTCAAATGGTGGCCATAACATGAAATTTCTTTTTCATATTATTTTGAAATCAAAGTAGATGGCTAATGGAGGAGGCTAGGTTAGGTTTGTGTAGATTTTGTTGGTTTTTGATGAGTGTTTCATATGCTTTTTACATTAATCAACCATATATTTTCCCTGATTTTCTTAACCCCACCACTATGGTAGAATATATTACAGTGTTCCTAATCATGCTATGCCACTTTTAATCTGTTATCTAAACATTACAATACCACAACAGAAACTAAGTCACTAAATATTCAAAGGTATTGGCACTTTGTAGGTAAAGTACCAATTTACCACATCTTAGAAATGTCAGATTATGTGCCATCCTTGTGATATATTGCTAGTTTAGTGATATAGTTTGTGAAATGTAATATTTTAAGGTGGCTTGGGCATGTGGAATGAATGCAAGATGGGGAGATTACAAGGATAGTGTATGATAATACAATTGAAGGGGTTGGTTTGAGAGGAGGATCACCTGTGACATGGGGAAACAGAGTGGAAGTGTGCTGGAGGGAGAGAAATGGTTGAAGAATACATTGAATGGCATATATGAGGGCAGGGATAAGTGGAACTCTTTTGCTGTGACCATCCCCTAGATGGGATTCCCAAAGGGATCGGGCATCAGAGATCTAGATAGATCATTCAGATAGTAATGTTTGTGCATTCCCAAGGTTATGGCCATAAACAATTTAAATTAGTGGAACAAGTATTAATTTTTCAAACATGACTGGGGAGACAAATGAGCTCTTGAAACTGACATCAGGTAGTCAGGTAACTTATATATAGTAGATATTAAGTATACTTATGGCTTTTTTTTTTTTTTCCTAGTATCCCTAACAACTTACTACATATTTTGTAGTTCATGATACATCTTAAGTGAAGAACAGTCCAGAACAGAATAACCATATAACTTTAGAATTCTTGAGTGGGTATGGTTGAAAGTGTTAACCCTTGAACATCCACACAGTTTTTTGTTTTTTCCAAAACCCTAAATACAGTGTTTTTGTACCCATAGAGATGTTGATTTTTATCCTTTCAAAGTGAGATAAACAGTATAAAAGTAAACTTAGACTTGATAGCTAGAGGGACTACTGCTCCACTGTTGTCAAACATGATTCAACATTGTTGCTTTCATGTATGTCTTTATCTTTCTTATTTTCTACCCTAGATAGTTTATTTGTCACTTTATTAGCAATAACTATGTAGAAATTGGCATATGTGGCAATATTGACAAAATTGTTGACTTTCCTCTCCTGTTGTGTCTATGGGGTAACAGTGATTTTCCAGTGGAAGCATTTGGTAACCAAGAATGTAGCCTTGAAATCGTGGTTGGAATTTTCAAATGCAAATATTGTTATTTGTTGATGTTGATCGTGGTTAAAAAAATTTAGTTTGTGAATGTTACTGGGGTAAAAAGTGTTTGTTACAACTTGTTTATCCCATCATATGAGACTACATTTTTGGCAGCATAATAAGAAATTTTTAGGCATTATATTGTTTGATTTGAAAAGGAATTGACAAAGAATCTTAAATTAAGATTAATTGAAGACAGGTGAATCCAGTTTTAGCATATGTCGTTGCAGGACCTCAGAGCTAATATAGAATTTCAGCATCACTATAGGGGCTCAGCTAATATAAAATTTCAATATTTACTGATGATTTGTTATTAATTCATTCTTTGGTGATCATAGGTTCTTTAGCCCTGCAGTGTAAGGTTAGACAAAACTCTTTTATTGGCTTTCACAACTACTGCACCCTTGATCATTAGACTACAGAAGAATGTCACACTCATGAAAGCTTTTAATATTTGCTGCATAGTATTTCTTATTTTTCTGGTTCATTCAAATAATGCTAGTTGACTTATGTATCATATAGCTTATGGAATTGTACAGATAGCACTTTTTCAATAAATTTGCTGTTTTTTGTGGTAAAGTACAGAAATATTTTAAATGCAGATTATGAAGTATACCTTATTGTATATATGCAGCTTTTCACTATTCAGTTCAAAGTATTCTTGGGATGGAATGGATACAATCCAGATGTGATATTTATATTTAACTATTCTTATTTATGGCAGCGTCATACCATTACCATAATGGGTGTGCTGTTTTTTTTGAAACGAGATCATAGTTGTCCACTGCACATTCTTTCATGCTGTGTTAGCTCTGATGTGTAGGTTTTTTTTTTTTTTTGTAGCTCTGATGTGTAGGTTTTTTTTTTTTTTGTCTTAGGTTTTCTCATGGTCTGCTTTCTCTTCTCTTCACTTTTTCTGATTGAATCTAAATTTTCGGATACATGTAAGTGAAAGTTTACTTTTTCCAAGGTTGTATCATTAGTAGTACATTCTCTCCACAGAATATCTTACTCCAAAGGAATCCACAGTTTCCTGGTACTGGAGGTAGCAAAACCATGCTGCAGTAGCCTTTAGAGAGAAGTCCTGAGCTAATGTTAATTATAAAAATATTTTAAATTTTCTGATATCTTTTTCTCTAACGTACCCTAGAAACTTCATCGTTCTTCCCTCTGTCTCTAGTATAAGGATTCTTTTTGTGCTAGCTCTTATCAAGGCATAATATACTTTCAGTATAATTCAATAATTTTTTGGTAGTCTGAATATTAATGGATGTGATCTTTCTTTTCATCACTACTAAAAAATGTAGGCCACCAAAGCTCCAGCTGCTGTAGCTACACCAATTACATCAGAATACCTGTTTTATAAGGTGAGATTAAGATATATCTAATGCTCAGTGTTATCCATAACACATTCTTACAAATGTGTGTAATTTTGAAGTGAATTGCTTCAGACCGTTTGTAAAGAAACTGAATTTCATGTTGAAACAATTACCAAAATTAGGCATGAACATGCAATTAATACCTTACAATGTCTGCAGGGCCTGTATTATCAAGTAGGAGACATTGTGTCCTTAATTGATATAGATGGAGGAACATATTATGCTCAGATCCGGGGCCTGCTGCAGGACCAGTATTGTGAGAAAAGTGCTGTGTTGACGTGGCTCATACCCACAAAGGGTTCCCCCCCTCCAGAACAAGGATTCGATCCTTCAACGTATATCATAGGTCAGGATTTTAGACTGTCTTATGACTTGAACACTCACATTGAGCCAGCATTACAGTGGCTCCCTTGACATAGGTTGCTGTCATTTCTTCTCGCCTCACACACTTCTGGGTGTTGGAATACAATTCAGTGATACATGCTGTCTCCATCTTACACATTACACTCAATTACTTGTAACTCGCATGACTTAACCCAAAATTTTCCTGCCGTGAGCACTATGCACTAGCCCTCCCTAATGGTAGAATCTCATCTAACTTCAAGATAGTTTAAAACAAGGTCCCCCACATGTGTAGAATTCTCCCCATACTGCACATTTTTTCAGTGCATTTAACATAGGTTAAAAAAGTGTCTGGGCATTTTTGAAAGACAGTGGTCTTTGTTTTTTTTCAATGAAGTTAATTTTTGTGGTATATATATATAACTGTTCATAGTACTCAGTTGCATGGTATACATATTCTATGAATGGATTTTCATATATATATATATATATATATGATTAAAGTTAAGAAAACACTGATTAATCTTTTATTGTTAATGTTTGCTTTTATTTCCTACAGGTCCTGAAGAAGACATCCCTCGTAAGTTAGAATACATGGAGTTTGAATGTCACGCCCCTTCTGATTATTTTAAAGACCGCACCTCTCCATATTCCACTATGACATACCAACCACAATCTTGTTTTGTATGGTCAAGATTTGGACCACAGATAAAGCCAATAGAGAAAGCCAAGGAGCTGATGACTAAGTAAACCCATCTGTGTATGTATGTCATTAATTTTAAAGAATAAACCATGTATTTTTACTCTTCATTTTTCAGTTTACTCTACCACAGCGCACAAGACGGAGAGTGGAAGCTGTCCATTGCCACCTCAGCACCATTTATCCATTGAATTTTGATTAGAGCAAGTATAACAGGTTTACAAGTTCCATAAAAATTGTGAGCATTAGCAACTCGTAGACTGACCATTTCAATGTTTTCTTCTTCCCTTTCATAGCTGGTAGTGTGGGACTCTTTACCTTCTTACATTATTTCTGAACCCTATAATTTGTCTTCCTTTTGAGGTAGATCTGTCATTTGAAGAACAAGTGACTTCTTTCCTGTAATAAATCTGACCTTGACGTAGGTACTTGTACCCATGAAGATATGGTTGTGGTGATGGGGAGTTATAGTGGTTAAGAAGGCTAGATGTAGCAAAATTTTATTTAAAACAAAATCTTTAAAACTAACCATGGTCCAATCCTTGATAAAGAGCTATATGATAAATATTTGGGATATAAACACATTTGCACCAAGGTTCTGGTAGTAAAGAGCCTCTGTAGTGTAGTGGTTACCATTGCCAACTGGCCCCACATAGGTTGAAATCTTGGGAAGGGCAATTAGTTCAGTCAACCCAGCTATTCATCCTCCTTTAAATTTGGTCTGTAAATGGTTACCTTGCTTGTGTCCAGAACATGCAGGTGGGTAAAAGGTGTGCATGAAATAGTAAATTGGAACGATGTGGTATTCAGAGGGTTGACGTGCTGTCAGTGGACTGAACCAGAGCATGTGACATAGTCAAAGGAAACCAGGGAAAAGTCTGTAGGGCGTAGTTGTAGATAGGGAGCTGTGGTTTCAGTGCATTACACATCACAGCTAGAGAATGGATGTGAGCAGATGCAGACTTTCTTTGTGTGTTCCTGGCACTACCCTGGTGCCTCTGAAAGAAAGAGCTCAAGGACATCCCACCAGAGGCTTCCACAGGTCAAGGCCATGTTGTGTGTGTGTGGGGTGTAATACATGGCTATTACTTCGGCAATTAGTTGCTTGTGCCATCTCATAAGAAAAGCGTTAATCAGTGGTGGGCTGCAGTTTCTGTTTTTGTATTCATAAGTTTTCCTTCACATGTTCTGGTGGAAAACATAATTTTTTCAAAAGTCTAGGATACTCTTTCTACTATCAGCACACCATGTTTGACTCCATTCTAGTTTATGTGGGGTTAAATAATGGATGGGCAGGGTAGCAAGTCTCTCCCATGGATCTGGGCATCCCTGAAATGTAAAATTTTCATGGACACACGAGTCATTGGACAACATACACCAAGTGATGGCAAAAGTTCAATGTGGCCTTTGGCTAGGTGAGCTAAAAAGTGAGACTGAGACATTTATAATTTCCCTCTCATAAATAAGGACATTGTTCTTTTGTTCCTGATGATACCTTGTAAAAGCAGGAAAGGCAAAGGAGTACAAAACAAAATTTGAATAATAGGTACTTGCAAACACACACATTGTATGCACATACATAACTAAGGGAATACAAACATTGCACGTACATAGAGGCCCTTTGATCTAACCAGTTTCTTATTTCCTCTTGTAGTATTACTTTCTGTTTTAAATGTATTGATCTCTAAATCTTGATTCCATTTACAAATTTCCCAGCAAGATAGCTTGAAAGATTTTCCTTAATGAAGTTACTGCAGATTTCCAATTTGTTTTTGCTTCTCTTACATTATTATTCAATTTTTCTGTACTTTCAGGTCAATGAGCTACCCTAAAATCCCCACTTCCAGTTACCCAAGGCAAATAACTTTCGTAAGTCATCTAGTATCTCATCAGGTATACATTGATAATCTTCTCACACCAACATTTACTTCTCAGTTCCTTTAACAATACTCGTCCAGAAAAGACTTAAAAATTCCTTACTTCTCTTGAAAATTTTACATGTTTTGTTCCACTTCTACACTTCATCTTAATATTTGTTTCAGTGACATTTTGTCATCCCATTTCTCTTTTATTACCTTAAATACTCTAGAAATCTTTTTACATATTTGTGTTAGGTACATTAATATACTACCTGTATCTGAACTTTTTCCAGGAGAACTTTACCTGTTTACTTCAGGAGTAATTAACCAAATACTTTTACTTATATTCAGCTTTAATACAGCTGTCTGAAAATATTTGCACATTTTATTAAACGTCTCCATTTGAAAATATGAATTGTAAGAATTATACACCAAATATATGCACACTATAGTGAAGATAAAACTGTATGACCTAGATGGTTGATATAAATGAGTTCACAGTGAAGTTGCAAAGGATTTTTGTAAAACAAGAGGTGCTACCAAGAAATGGGTAACTTTATAACAGCATGAACACAGCATCTGAAAAACAAAGACTTGTTTGATCGTTAACACATTAAACTTCTGCATGTTTGAGCAATAGAATGGTTGTTAGAAACACTTTTCCCAGCTTTAAAACATTAGACTAAATTTATACCCAAGAATATTTCTGTTTTTCTTCATTTGAATAATCCTCTTCATAAAAAAATACAAAAAAGCGTTCAAGGTACAGTATACTATTTCGATAAATCCTCCATCATATTTTTCAAAATTTCTGTGTCTTATCTATTTCACCTTAAGCTGGAGAGATACGGGATGAGGCTAAGTTTAGTTGTCTTAAAAATCTGCAAACTAGCTATGGATAAAATATGCAAGACTGAAGCACTCTGAAGTAGTAGTCTTTCATAATGTCATGTGAAAAGGAAAGTGCAAAGCTATATTATTTTTCGGATATTGCATATCAATAATAAGTTAACTGAATGTACACCAAAAAGCTCACATCCTTTTCAGAGTTGACCCCACCTTCTGCTAGTCTCACCAAATCTGATGTGTTAAATTCTGCATTACACAATTATAATTATCACTCTGATACAAAAAATGCAATTTTTTTTCTTCAGTCCTTACAACAATATCAGTGTTTATTTCTTCATGTATACAAATTTTCTTTCACTGTAAAAATGTACAAATGATTATTCACGATTTTTTCATAGGTTTTATCAAATTCTGCCCTCAACTTCAGGTCAATTCCCTGACAGTCAATTTTCTTCTAATTACTGCTGTTTTATTTCCTTGTCTTCTCAATTCATCTTGGTAACAATTACTGACTGTAGATACTGTAGTTGATTTGTCCAGCGATCAAGTGCAGTGTAACGTGCTGCTCCCTCTGCTCCCCTTGTCAACTCCAACACCTGATTCACCTGGTCTATTCGTCCATCAATCGTACTGCAAAAAGAAATGGGGATAACTGTTATATTTGAAGGACTAATATTATGAAACATTTATCCATCACCTTAAGACCTGTCAATAGTTATTTAACCCTTTCACTGCAACCTCAATATTCATCAACTCAGTATTTCAAAATCATGCCAATTTTATTTCCATGGTAACAGAAAATTGCCAGATACCTTAAGCCTCATCCAAATGAAAGAATCCAAAGGGCTCAAGACTTAGTTACCCTTTAAATGTCAGAGGGAGTAGTATAACACTGTGTTGCCATAGCATGGGAGTAAATTCCAGTAGAATTTACATTAGCTTTTCCTTCAAAATTTGATTAATTTAAATGTTTTCACATAAAATAGATATCTGTATGAAAAGTGCTAATGCATACAATTTTATAGATGTAGTACAAATTGGAACAGCAGCATGCTTGTCCATATGACAGCAATGACAAGCAGAGATCACACCAAAAGATGCCTTACAGTGAAATTATAACCAAGGCACTTAAACAAGTTTTACATTTTTGTAATTTGCGACAAATCCCATTTGCTACAAAAACGAGAAATTCTTGCTCTATTTTTTTTTTTTTTTTTTTTTTTTTTTTTTTTTGCATTACTTGAACTTATGGAACTTCAGCTGTAAAGTGAAAATTTGTTCCCTTGGTTTATGTTGATCCTGTCTTCCATGTATCTTGAGCATTTAATCATAAAAATTTCCGATATTAAAAAAATTAATGCATTCACAAACCATTCCTTCCAATTCAAGCTGATGTTACACCATTCGCTATAAACAAACTTGACAGGTTGGGTCTTGTAAGTCTTCGGTATTTATATCTAAATATTTATTTCTTACACTTAGTCCCTGTCTCCTGTGTTAGCAAGGTAGCGCAAGAAAACAGACGAAACAATGGCCCAACCCACCCACATACACATGTATATACATAAATGCCCATGCATGTAGATATACATACCTATACATTTCAACGTATACATACACAGACATATACACATGTACATATCCATATTTGTTGCCTTCGTCCATTCCCGTTGCCACCCCACCACATGTGAAATGGCACCCCCCTCCCACTGCGCACGTGAGTTAGCGCTAGGAAAAGACAAGGCCACATTCGTTCACACTCAGTCTTTGGCTGTCATGTGTAATGCACCGAAACCACAGCTCCCTTTTCACATGGCCCCACAAAACTTTCCACCGTTTACCCCAGACACTTCACATGCCCTGGTTCAATCCACTGACGCACATCCTCCCCGCCCTGGTGCAATCCACTGACAGCACATCCTCCCCGGTATACCACATTGTTCCTATTCTTTCTGTTCCTTGCATGCCTTTCACCCTCTTGTATGTTCAGGCCCCGATCACTCATAATCTTTTTCACTCCATCCTTCCACCTCCAATTTGGTCTCCTGCTTCTCCTTTTTCCCTATATATCCTCTCTGTCAATGTTTCCTCACTCATTCTCTCCATGTGTCCAAACTACATCAACACACTCTCTTCTGCTCTGTCAACCACACTCTTTTTATTACCAAACATCTCTCTTATCCTTTCATTACTTACTTGATCAAACCACCTCACACCACATATTGTCCTTAAACGTTTCATTTCCAACACATCCAACCTCCTCCATACAAACCTATCTATAGCCCATGCCTCACAACCATATAACATTACTGGAACCACTATTCCTTCAAACATACCCATTTTTGCTCTCTGAGATAACGTTCTCACCTTCCACACATTCTTCAACGCTCCCAGAACCTTCACGCCCTCCCACCCTATGACTCGCTTCCACTTCCATGGCTCCATCTGCTGCTAAGTCCACTCCCAGATATCTAAAACACTTCACTTCCTCCAATTTTTTCACCATTCAAACTTGCCTTCCAATCAACTTGTTCCTCAACCCTACTGAACCTAATAACCTTACTCTTATTCACATTTACTCTCAACATTCTTCTTTCACACACTTTTTCAAACTCGTCACCAACTTATGCAGCTTCTCACCTGAATCAGCCACCAGTGCTGTATCATCAACGAACAACAACTGACTTGCTTCCCAAGCCCGTTCACCCACAACAGACTGCATACTTGCCCCCCTTTCAAAACTCTGGCATTCACCTCCCTAACTACCCATCCATAAACAAATTAAACAACCATGGAGACATCACACACTCCTGCTGCTAGCTGACATTCACTAGGAAACATCCACTTTCCTCTCTCCCTACTTGTACACATGCCTTACATCCTTGGTAGAAACTTTTCACAGCTTCTAGCAACTTACCTTCCACACCATATACTCTTAAAGCATCTCTATCTACCCTATCACATGCCTTCTCCAGATCCATAAATGCTGCATAAAAATCCATCTGTTTTTCTAAGTATTTCTCACATACATTCTTCAAAGCAAATACCTGATCCACACATCCTCTACCACTTCTGAAATTACATACACACACACACAAATATAGTGCATATGAATGCGCACTTCCATATAACATATAAACCTCCAACAGCCATGATCGAACCCGAGACCTCTGCATGGCAGGCAGGAGTGCAACTGCTAGGCTATGATTGCCCCTAATAGAGAGATGACTTCAAATACTATGTAATCAAATATCCTTCATCTCACGTTGGTGAGTAACGGGGTCTCCATGGGTCATTTCCCATGTCTCACACAACCAGCAGACAGCATTTTAAAGAACCTGACTGTACAACATGGAGGTGTATATATACGAATATAGTGCATATGAATGTGTACTCTCCTATAACATACAAACCTCCAACAGGCAGGACTGAACCTGGGACCCCTGCGTGACAGGCACAAGCGTTACTGCTAGGCTATGTTTGCCCCTAATGGGGAAAGGACTATTCGAATACTATGTAATTGAATACCCTTCATCTCACATTGGTGAGATGTTAAAGGTTTGTATGTTTTATGGAAGTGCGTATTCATATGCACTATATTTGTACACCTATACCTCCATGTTGTACAGTTACATTCTGTAAAATGTTATCTGCTGGTTGTGTGAGCCTGATGGGAAATGACCCATGGAGACCCAATTGCACACCAATGTGAGACGAAGGGCATTCGATTATTCATTTCCCTATTGGGGCGATCATAGCCTAGCATTAGCACTCCCACCTGCCACACAAGGATCCTGGATTCAATCCTGGCAATTGAAAGTTTGTATGTTATTTATTTATTTCTTATACTTTGTCGCTGTCTCCCGCATTAGTGAGGTAGTGGAAGGAAACAGACGAAAGAATAGCCTAACCCACCCACATACACATGTATATACATACATGGCCACACACGCACATACACATACCTATACATTTCAATGTATACATAAATATACATACACAGACATATACATATATACACATGTACATAATTCATACTTGCTGCCTTTATTTATTCCCGTTGCCACCCCACCACACATGAAATGACAACCCCCCTCCCTCCGCATGTGCACTAGGAAAAGACAAAAGCCACATTCATTCACACTCAGTTTCTAGCTGTCATGTATAATGCACCAAAACCACAGCTCCCTTTCCACATCCAGGCCCCACAAAAGTTTCCATGGTTTATATATATATATATATATATATATATATATATATATATATATATATATATATATATATATATATATATCCCTGGGGAGAGGGGAGAAAGAATACTTCCCACGTATTCCCTGCGTGTCGTAGAAGGCGACTAAAAGGGAGGGAGCGGGTGGCTGGAAATCCTCCCCTCTCGTTTTTTTTTTTTTTTTTTTTTTTTTTTTAATTTTCCAAAAGATGGAACAGAGAAGGGGGCCAGGTGAGGATTTTCCCTCTAAGGCCCAGTCCTCTGTTCTTAACGCTACCTCGCAAATGCGGGAAATGGCGAATCGTATGAAAAAAAAAAAAAAAATATATATATATATATATATATATATATTGCTTTGTCGCTGTCTCCCGCGTTTGCGAGGTGGTGCAAGGAAACAGACGAAAGAAATGGCCCAACCCCCCCCCCCATACATACGTCCACACACGCAAATATACATACCTACACAGCTTTCCATGGTTTACCCCAGACGCTTCACATGCCCTGATTCAATCCACTGACAGCACGTCAACCCCGGTATACCACATCGATCCAATTCACTCTATTCCTTGCCCTCCTTTCACCCTCCTGCATGTTCAGGCCCCGATCACACAAAATCTTTTTCACTCCATCTTTCCACCTCCAATTTGGTCTCCCACTTCTCCTCGTTCCCTCCACCTCCGACACATATATCCTCTTGGTCAATCTTTCCTCACTCGTTCTCTCCATGTGCCCAAACCATTTCAAAACACCCCCTTCTGCTCTCTCAACCACGCTCTTTTTATTTCCACACATCTCTCTTACCCTTACGTTACTTACTCGATCAAACCACCTCACACCACACATTGTCCTCAAACATCTCATTTCCAGCACATCCATCCTCCTGCGCACAACTCTATCCATAGCCCACGCCTCGCAACCATACAACATTGTTGGAACCACTATTCCTTCAAACACACCCATTTTTGCTTTCCAAGATAATGTTCTCGACTTCCACACATTCTTCAAGGCTCCCAGGATTTTCGCCCCCTCCCCCACCCTATGATCCACTTCCGCTTCCATGGTTCCATCCGCTGCCAGATCCACTCCCAGATATCTAAAACACTTTACTTCCTCCAGTTTTTCTCCATTCAAACTTACCTCCCAATTGACTTGACCCTCAACCCTACTGTACCTAATAACCTTGCTTATTCACATTTACTCTCAGCTTTCTTCTTTCACATACTTTACCAAACTCAGGCACCAGCTTCTGCAGTTTCCACCCGAATCAGCCACCAGTGCTGTACCATCAGCGAACAACAACTGACTCACTTCCCAAGCTCTCATCCACAACAGACTGCATACTTGCCCCTCTTTCCAAAAGAGAGAGAGAGAGACTGAGTGTGAATGAAATGGCCTTTTTTGTCTTTTCCTGGCACTACCTCTGAAGTGGGGGGGTGGATGCAATTTCCTGTGTGGCAGGGTAGCGACAGGAATAGATGAGGGCAAGCAAATATGAATGTGTATATGTGTATGTATGTACATGTGCATGTATGGGCATTTATATATGTATATGAGTGGATGGGCAATTCTTTGTCTGTTTTCTGACACTGCCTTGCTGATGAAGGAAACAGTAATTAAGTATAATAATAATAATTATTATTTATTTTTATATACTTAATTGCTGTTTCCTGCATCAGCGAGGCAGCACAAGGAAACAGATGAAGAATGGTCCAACCACTCATATGCACATACACATACATAAATGCCCATACATGTACATATACATACATATACATTTCAACGTATACATACACAGACATATACATATATATACTTGCTGCCTTTATCCATTCCCGTAGCCACCGTGCCACACATGAAATTGCATCCTCCCCCAGCGAAGCGAGGTAGTGCCAAGAAAAGACGACAAAGGCCACATTCATTCACACTCTGTCTCTAGCTGTCATGTGTAATGCACCGAAACCACAGCTCCCTTTCCACATCCAGGCCCCACAGACCTTTCCATGGTTACCCCAGACGCTTCACATGCCCTGGTTCAATCCACTGACAGCACGTCGATCCTGGTATACCACATCATTCCAATTCACTCTATTCCTTGCACGACTTTCACCCTCCTGCATGTTCAGGCCCCGATCACTCAAAATCTTTTTCACTCTATCTTTCCACCTCCAATTTGGTCTCCCACTTCTCCTCATTCCCTCCACCTCTGACACATATATCCTCTTTGTCAATCTTTCCTCACTCATTCTCTCCATGTGACCAAACCATTTCAAAACACCCTCTTCTGCTCTCTCAACCATACTCTTTTTATTACCACACATCTCCCTTACTCTTTCATTACTTACTTGATCAAACCACCTCACACCACATATTGTCCTCAAACATCTCATTTCCAACACATCCGCCCTCCTCTGCACAACTCTATCCATAGCCTACGCCTCGCATCCATATAACATTGTTGGAACCACTATTCCTTCAAACATACCCATTTTTGCTTTCAAAGATAACGTTCTCGACCTCCACACATTTTTCAACGCTCCCAGAGCTTTCGCCCCCTTCCCCACCCTATGATTCACTTCCGCTTCCATGGTGCCATCCGCTGCCAAATCCACTCCCAGATATCTAAAACACTTTACTTCCTCCAGTTTTTCTCCATTCAAACTTACCTCCCAATTGACTTGTCCCTTAACCCTTCTATACCTAATAACCTTGCTCTTATTCACATTTACTCTCAGCTTTCTTCTTTCACACACTTCAAACTCAGTCACCAGCTTCTGCAGTTTCTCCTGAATCAGCCACCAGCGCTGTACCATCAGCGAACACCAACTGACTCACTTCCCAAGCTCTCTCATCCACAACAGACTGCATACTTGCCCCTCTTTCCAAAACTCTTGCATTCATCTCTCTAACAACCCCATCCATAAACAAATTAAACAACCATGGAGACATCACGCACCCCTGCCACATACCAACATTCACTGAGAACCAATCACTTTCCTCTCTTCCTACTCATACACATGCCTTACATCCTTAATAAAAACTTTTCACTGCATCTAACAACTTGCCTTCCACACCATACATTCTTAATACCTTCCACAAAGCATCTCTATCAACTCTATCATATGCCTTTTCCAGATCCATAAATGCTACCAATCCATTTGCTTTTCTAAGTATTTCTCACATACATTCTTCAAAGCAAACACCTGATCCACACATCCTCTACCACTTCTGAAACCACACTGCTCTTCCCCAATCTGATGCTCTGTACATGCCTTCACTCTCTCAATCAATACCCTCCCGTATAATTTCCCAGGAATACTCAACAAACTTATTTATTTATTTTATTTATTCTACTTTGTTGCTGTCTCCCGCAGGAGACAGCTACAAACTTATACCTCTGTAATTTGAGCACTCAATTTTATCCCATTTGCCTTTGTACAATGGCACTATGCAAGCATTCTGCCAATCCTCAGGCACCTCACCATGGTTCATACATACATCAAATAATCTTACCAACCAGTCAACAATACAGTCACCCCCTTTAAAAAAAAACAAAAACATGAGAATATAAAATCCCAGACCCCAAGTCAATGGACCAAGGATTTTTACACTGTGACCGAAAAAGCACCTGCACCCAATCATCACTTGGAGGATGTCTCTTTGGTAAGGGTGATGTTATTGGTTTTGCATTTATTTCAATACGTTCATTGCTGCTTCCAAAAATAAAAGTATTCAAAGTTCACATTCTTGTATCTTTACAAGAATAGATAAAGACAGCAAGTATGGATATGTACAAGTGTATGTATGTATCTGTGTATGTATATGTATGTATACATTGAAGTGTATATGTATGTATATGTGCATGTGTGGGCATTTATGTATATACATATGTATGTGGGTGGGTTGGGCCATTTCTCGTCTGTTTCCTTGCACTACCTTGCTTACACAGGAGATGGCAGTTAAGTATAATAAAATATATAAATACCTTTACATGTATGCAACATACAGATTTCAAAATCTGTGACCTATATTTATTTACCTATATCTCTGATGCCTGTTCCCACCTGGAACTCCTCAAGGGGGTGGCCATGGCATTATAGTCTCCATAACTTGTAAACTCCAGTGCTGCTTCTTAGTCTTTAGTGCTTCACCCTTAACAGGCAACTGGCAAAAGGCAACTCTAGCACAGTGTCACAGAGGCTCCTACTTTATGTTCCTAGTGACTACTTTTACCTAAGAATCCTGCCTAATGTTCCTACTCCTATCTATTGCTCCTACCACTCTGCCAAAGGGTAGGGCTAACACAGTCTTCACCAGAGGAAAATCTAGAGTTATCAGGAATGACCTGTGACTTATGTCATCAAGAGTTAAGTATGACAAGGAGAGATAGTATGTTTGTGGGCAGAATGCCAGTAGTCCATGTGTGGGTGAGGCAAAAAGAAGACAGCTACCCAGGCAGAGGATGCAACTTTACAGCCACTGAAGTGGTGGCTCCCTGCACAACCATCACTAACACTCCCAATACCCAGGTGGGAAGTACTTGTAATATACCTCCCTGGTCATTGGCTGCCTACCAATTATTACCTACCTATGCAATAAAAACTGTACAGCCCATGAAATACCTACAAAGAACTAGTAATTTGGTATGATCCATCATGAAAACCAAAACTTACTTGTCCAGAATGCACTGCACTAATAAAGCTTCCACATCAGTGGCATCGATGTTGAGTTCATTCGAGATAAAAGGGATGTGGATTCGAGTATAAGGCTTGATCAATTTTATGAGGACCTGAGTGCGTATGTTCCTTAATAAATCTGAAACAGAAAGTAAAATTATTTAGATTTTCAACCATTACACATTACTGTGCACTAAGAATAATAATTAATACAACATAATGAAGATGGAGTGAAAGATTTCGAGTGATCAGAGTGAGAACATGCAGGAGGTTGAAAGGCGTGAACTGAAACAATATGGTATGCTGGAGTCAATGTGCTGTCAAAGGACTGAACCAGGGTATGTGAAACAGTCTGGGGTAAATCATGGAAAGTTCTGTTGGGCCTGGACGTGGACAGGGAGCTGTGGTTTTGGCGCAGTACATATGACAGCTAGAGACTTAGCGTGGGTGGATGTGGCTTTTTTTTTTTTCATCTGTTTCCTGGAACAACCTCGCTGATGCAGGAGGTGGTGAATGCTGTTCCCTGTTGGGTGGGAACAGAGAAGGGGGCTCAGTCCTCTGTTCTTAACGCTATCATGCTAATGTGGGTAATGGCGAATATGTATGGAAAAAAAAATATTTTGTGAAGGCGATGGTGAAGATTTAAAGAGGTATTCAGAAAAGAAGAGAGAATGTTGGGGAGAGGAGAGTGGTTAGAGTAAGTAAGCTTGGAAAGATTTGTGTGAGGAAGTACCAGGAAAGATTGAGTATAGAATGGCAAAAGGTGAGAGCAAATTACATGAGAGGAAAGGGTGAGGAATGGGATGTATTTAGGGAAGCAGTGATGGCTTGCACAAAAGATGCATGTGGCCTGAGAAAGGTGGGAGGTGGGGAGATTAGAAAGGGTAGTGAGTGGTGGGAAGAAGTAAGGTTGTTAGTGAGAGAAAAGAGGGGCGTCTGAATGATACTTGCAGGGAAGTAGTGCAAATGAATGGGAGATGTATAACAGTATGTGGCAGGAGGTTAAGAGAAAGGTGCAGAGGTTGAAAAAGAGGGCAAATTAGGTAAATAATGTGCTTAAGACAAGAGAACAAATGGGAACATCAGTGAAGGGGGCAAATGGGGAAGTAATAACAGGTAGTGAAGTGAGGAGATGAAGTGAGTATTTTGAAGATTGCTGAATGTGTTTGATGATAGAGTGGCAGATATAGGATGTTTTGGTCGGGATGGTGTTAAGTGAGAGGGTCAGGGAGAATGGTTTGGTAAAGAGAGAAGAAGTACTTCCCACGTACTCCCTGCATGTCGTAGAAGGCAACTAAAAGGGAGGGAGCAGAGGGATGGAAATCCTATCCTCTCATTTTTAATTTTCCAAAAGAAGGAACAGAGGAGGGGCCAAGTGAGGATATTCCCTCAAAGCTCAGTCCTCTGTTGTCAATGTTAACTCACTAATGCAGGGAAATGGCAAATATAAGCTTGAATGGAGAAGAACTAGAGGAAGTGAAGTGATTTAGATATCTGGGAGTGGATTTGGCAGCGGATGGAACCATGGAAGCAGAGGTGAGTCACAGGGTGGGGGAGGGGGCAAAGGTTATGGGAGTGTTGAAGAATGTGTGGAAGGCGAGAACGTTATCTCAGAAAGCAAAAATGGGTATATTTGAAGGAATAGTGGTTCCAACAATGTTATCTGGTTGTGAGGCCTGGGCTATGGATGGGGTTGTGCGGAGAAGGGTGGATGTGTTGGAAATGAGATGTTTGAGGACAATATGTGGTGTGAGGTGGTTTGATCAAGTAAGTAATGAAAGGGTAAGAGAGATGTGTGGTAATAAAAAGAGTGTGGTTGAGAGAGCAGAAGAGGGTGTATTGAAACAGTTTGGTCACATGGAGAGAATGAGTGAGGGTGAGGAAAGATTGACAAAGAGGATATGTGTGTCTGAGGTGGAGGGAACGGGGAGAAGTGGGAGACCGAATTGGAGGTGGAAGAACGAATTAAAAAAATTTTGAGCGATCAGGGCCTGAACATGCAGGAGGGTGAAAGGTGTGCAAAGAATAGAGTGAATTGGAACGATGTGGTATACTGGGGTCGACGTGCAGTCAGTGGATTGAACCAGGGCATGTGAAGTGTCTGGGGTAAACCATGGAAAGTTTTGTGGGGCCTGGATGTGGAAAGGGAGCTATTGTTTTGGTGCATTATACATGGCAGCTAGAGACTGAGTGTGAACGAATGTGGCCTTTGTTGTCTTTTGCTAGCACTACCTCGCATGCGTGCGGAGGGAGAGGGGTTGTCATTTCATGTGTGGCGGGATGGCGACAGGAATAAATAAAGGCAGCAAGTATGAATTATGTACATGTGTATATACGTATATGTCTGTGTACATATATATATATATCTTTCTTTTCTTTCATATTATTCGCCATTTCCCGCGTTAGCAAGGTAGCGTTAAGAACAGAGGACTGGGCCTCAGAGAGAATATCCTCACCTGGCCTCGTTCTCTGTTCCTTCTTTTGGAAAATTAAAAAAAAAAATGAAGAGGGGAGGATTTCCAGCCCCCCGCTCCCTTCCCTTTTAGTTGCCTCTACGACACGCAGGGAATACGTGGGAAGTATTCTTTCTCCCATCCCCAGGGATAATATATATATATATATATATATATATATATATATATATATATCAGCTATATATAAAGCTGATATATATATATATATATATATATATATATAATATATATATATATATATATATATATATATATATATATATATATATCCCTGTTTCCCATTTTAGAAAGTTAATACAAGGAGGGGAGGATTTCTGGCCCCCCGCTCCCGTCCCCTCTAGTCGCTTTCTACGACACGCGAGGAATACGTGGGAAGTATTCTTTCACCCCTATCCCCAGGGATAATATACATATATATATACATATACATGTGTGATATCTCCATGGTTGTTTAATTTGTTTATGGATGGGGTTGTTAGGGAGGTAAATGCAAGAGTTTTGGAAAGAGGGGCAAGTATGAAGTCTGTTGGGGATGAGAGAGCTTGGGAAGTGAGTCAGTTGTTGTTCGCTGATGACACAGCGCTGGTGGCTGATTCATGTGAGAAACTGCAGAAGCTGGTGACTGAGTTTGGAAAAGTGTGTGGAAGAAGAAAGTTAAGAGTAAATGTGAATAAGAGCAAGGTTATTAGGTACAGTAGGGTTGAGGGTCAAGTCAATTGGGAGGTGAGTTTGAATGGAGAAAAACTGGAGGAAGTGAAGTGTTTTAGATATCTGGGAGTGGATCTGGCAGCGGATGGAACCATGGAAGCGGAAGTGGATCATAGGGTGGGGGAGGGGGCGAAAATCCTGGGGGCCTTGAAGAATGTGTGGAAGTCGAGAACATTATCTCGGAAAGCAAAAATGGGTATGTTTGAAGGAATAGTGGTTCCAACAATGTTGTATGGTTGCGAGGCGTGAGCTATGGATAGAGTTGTGCACAGGAGGATGGATGTGCTGGAAATGAGATGTTTGAGGACAATGTGTGGTGTGAGGTGGTTTGATCGAGTGAGTAACGTAAGGGTAAGAGAGATGTGTGGAAATAAAAAGAGCGTGGTTGAGAGAGCAGAAGAGGGTGTTTTGAAGTGGTTTGGGCACATGGAGAGGATGAGTGAGGAAAGATTGACCAAGAGGATATATGTGTCGGAGGTGGAGGGAACGAGGAGAAGAGGGAGACCAAATTGGAGGTGGAAAGATGGAGTGAAAAAGATTTTGTGTGATCGGGGCCTGAACATGCAGGAGGGTGAAAGGAGGGCAAGGAATAGAGTGAATTGGAGCGATGTGGTATACCGGGGTTGACGTGCTGTCAGTGGATTGAAGCAGGGCATGTGAAGCGTCTGGGGTAAACCATGGAAAGCTGTGTAGGTATGTATATTTGCGTGTGTGGACGTATGTATATACATGTGTATGGGGGGGGGTTGGGCCATTTCTTTCGTCTGTTTCCTTGCACTACCTCGCAAACGCGGGAGACAGCGACAAAGTATATAAAAAAAAAAATATATATATATCCCTGGGGATAGGGGAGAAAGAATACTTCCCACGTATTCCCTGCGTGCTGCAGAAGGCCGACCAAAAGAGCAGGGAGTGGGGGGCTAGAAATCCTCCCCTCTCATCCCCCCCCCAGCACTACCTTGCATGCGTGCGGAGGGAGGGGGGTTGTCAGTTCATGCGTGGCGGGATGGCGACAGGAATGAATAATGGCAGCAAGTATGAATTACGTACATGTGTATATACGTATACGTCTGTATATATATATACAGAAGACAGGAGGTCAAGAGGTGAAAAAGAGTGCAAATGAGAGTTGGGGTGAGAGTATCATTAAATTTTAGGGAGAAAAAAAGATGTTTTGGAAAGAGGTAAATAAAGTGCGTAAGACAAGGGAGCAAATGGGAGCTTCAGTGAAGGGGGCTAATGGGGAGGTAATAACAAGTAGTGGTGATGTGAGAAGGAGATGGAGTGAGTATTTTGAAGGTTTGTTGAATGTGTTTGGTGATAGAGTGGCAGATATAGGGTGTTTTGGTCGAGGTAGTGTGCAAAGTGAGAGGGTTAGGGAAAATGATTTGGTAAACAGAGAAGAGGTAGTAAAAGCTTTGCGGAACATGAAAGCCGGCAAGGCAGCAGGTTTGGATGGTATTGCAGTGGAATTTATTAAAAAAGTGGGTGACTGTACTGTTGACTGGTTGGTAAGCTTATTCAATGTATGTATGATTCATGGTGAGGTGCCTGAGGATTGGCAGAATGCTAGCATAGTGCCATTGTACAAAGGCAAAGGGGATAAGGATGAGTGCTCAAATTACAGAGGTATAAGTTTGTTGAGTATTCCTGGTAAATTATATGGGAGGGTATTGATTGAGAGGGTGAAGGCATGTACAGAGCATCAGATTGGGGAAGAGCAGTGTGGTTTCAGAAGTGGTAGAGGATGTGTGGATCAGGTGTTTGCTTTGAAGAATCTATGTGAGAAATACATAGAAAAGCAAATGGATTTGTATGTAGCACTTATGGATCTGGAGAAGGCATATGATAGAGTTGATAGAGATGCTCTGGGGAAGGTATTAAGAATATATGGTGTGGGAGGCAAGTTGTTAGAAGCAGTGAAAAGTTTTTATCGAGGATGTAAGGCATGTGTACGTGTAGAAAGAGAGGAAAGTGATTAGTTCTCAGTGAATGCAGGTTTGCGGCAGGGGTGTGTGATGTCTCCATGGTTGTTTAATTTGTTTATGGATGGAGTTGTTAGGGAGGTGAATGCAAGAGTTTTGGAAAGAGGGGCAAGTATGCAGTCTGTTGTGGAAGAGAGAGCTTGGGAAGCGAGTCAGCTGTTGTTCGCTGATGATACAGCGCTGGTGGCTGATTCATGTGAGAAACTGCAGAAGCTGGTGATTGAGTTTGGTAAAGTGTGTGAAAGAAGAAAATTGAGAGTAAATGTGAATAAGAGCAAGGTTATTAGGTACAGTAGGGTTGAGGGTCAAGTCAATTGGGAGGTGAGTTTGAATGGAGAAAAACTGGAGGAAGTGAAGTGTTTTAGATATCTGGGAGTGGATTTGGCAGCGGATGGAACCATGGAAGCGGAAGTGAATCATAGGGTGGGGGAGGGGGCGAAAATTCTAGGAGCCTTGAAGAATGTGTGGAAGTCGAGAACATTATCTCGGAAAGCAAAAATGGGTATGTTTGAAGGAATAGTGGTTCCAACAATGTTGTATGGTTGCGAGGCGTGGGCTATGGATAGAGTTGTGTGCAGGAGAGTGGATGTGCTGGAAATGAGATGTTTGAGGACAATATGTGGTGTGAGGTGGTTTGATCGAGTAAGTAATGTAAGGGTAAGAGAAATGTGTGGTAATAAAAAGAGTGTGGTTGAGAGAGCAGAAGAGGGTGTTTTGAAATGGTGTATATATATATATGGGATGTATTTAGGGAATCAGAGATGGATTGCACAAAAGATGCTTGTGGCATGAGAAGAGTGGGAGGTGGGTTGATTAGAAAGGGTAGTGAGTGGTGGGATGAAGAAGTAAGATTATTAGTGAAAGAGAAGAGAGAGGCATTTGGACGATTTTTGCAGGGAAAAAATGCAATTGAGTGGGAGATGTATAAAAGAAAGAGACAGGAGGTCAAGAAGGTGCAAGAGGTGAAAAAGAGGGCAAATGAGAGTTGGGGTGAGAGAGTATCATTAAATTTTAGGGAGAATAAAAAGATGTTCTGGAAGGAGGTAAATAAAGTGCATAAGACAAGGGAGCAAATGGGAACTTCAGTGAAGGGCACAAATGGGGAGGTGATAACAAGTAGTGGTGATGTGAGAAAGAGATGGAGTGAGTATTTTGAAGGTTTTTTGAATGTGTTTGATGATAGAGTGGCAGATATAGGGTGTTTTGGTCAAGGTGGTGTGCAAAGTGAGAGGGTTAGGGAAAATGATTTGGTAAACAGAGAAGAGGTAGTAAAAGCTTTGCGGAAGATGAAAGCCGGCAAGGCAGCAGGTTTGGATGGTATTGCAGTGGAATTTATTAAAAAAGGGGGTGACTGTATTATTGACTGGTTGGTAAGGTTATTTAATGTATGTATGACTCATGGTGAGGTGCCTGAGGATTGGCGGAATGCGTGCATAGTGCCATTGTACAAAGGCAAAGGGGATAAGAGTGAGTGCTCAAATTTCAGAGGTATAAGTTTGTTGACTATACCTGCTAAATTATATGGGAGGGTATTGATTGAGAGGGTGAAGGCATGTACAGAGCATCAGATTGGGGAAGAGCAGTGTGGTTTCAGAAGTGGTAGAGGATGTGTGGATCAGGTGTTTGCTTTGAAGAATGTATGTGAGAAATACTTAGAAAAGCAAATGGATTTGTATGTAGCATTTATGGATCTGGAGAAGGCATATGATAGAGTTGACAGAGATGCTCTGTGGAAGGTATTAAGAATATATGGTGTGGGAGGCAAGTTGTTAGAAGCAGTGAAAAGTTTTTATCGAGGATGTAAGGCATGTGTATGTGTAGGAAGAGAGGAAAGTGATTGGTTCTCAGTGAATGTAGGTTTGCGGCAGGGGTGTTTGGAAAGAAGGGCAAGTATGCAGTCTGTTGTGGATGAGAGAGCTTGGAAAGTGAGTCAGTTGTTGTTCGCTGATGATACAGCGCTGGTGGCTGATTCATGTGAGAAACTGCAGAAGCTGGTGACTGAGTTTGGTAAAGTGTGTGAAAGAAGAAAGTTAAGAGTAAATGTGAATAAGAGCAAGGTTATTAGGCACAGTAGGGTTGAGGGTCAAGTCAATTGGGAGGTAAGTTTGAATGGAGAAAAACTAGAGGAAGTAAAGTGTTTTAGATATCTGGGAGTGGATCTGGCAGGGGATGGAACCATGGAAGCGGAAATGGATCATAGGGTGGGGGAGGGGGCGAAAATCCTGGGAGCCTTGAAGAATGTGTGGAAGTCGAAAACATTATCTCGGAAAGCAAAAACGGGTATGTTTGAAGGAATAGTGGTTCCAACAATTTTGTATGGTTGCGAGGCGTGGGCTATAGACAGAGTTGTGCGCAGGAGGGTGGATGTGCTGGAAATGAGATGTCTGAGGACAATGTGTGGTGTGAGGTGGTTTGATCGAGTAAGTAACGTAAGGGTAAGAGAGATGTGTGGAAATAAAAAGAGCGTGGTTGAGAGAGCAGAAGAGGGTGTTTTGAAATGGTTTGGGCACATGGAGAGAATGAGTGAGGAAAGATTAACCAAGAGGATATATGTGTCGGAGGTGGAGGGAACGAGGAGAAGAGGGAGACCAAATTGGAGGTGGAAAGATGGAGTGAAAAAGATTTTGTGTGATCGGGGCCTGAACATGCAGGAGGGTGAAAGGAGGGCAAGGAATAGAGTGAATTGTATCGATGTGGTATACTGGGGTTGACGTGCTGTCAGTGGATTGAATCAGGGCATGTGAAGCGTCTGGGGTAAACCATGGAAAGCTGTGTAGGTATGTACATTTGCGTGTGTGGACGTATATGTATATACATGTGTATGGGGGTGGGTTGGGGCATTTCTTTCATCTGTTTCCTTGCGCTACCTCACAAACGCGGGAGACAGCGGCAAAAAAAAAAAAAAAAAAAAAAAAAATAATATATATATATATATATATATATATATATATATATATATATATATATATATATATATATATATGCGAATAAAGTGTATATGAACACGCACCTTCATAGAACATACAAAGCTCCAACAGCCAGGATCGAACCTGGGACCCCTTGTGCAAGAGGCAGGCATGCTAACCGCTAGGCTAAGGGACTGTATAATAGGAAACAACTATTCGAAATACTAAGTACTCGAATACCCTTCGTCTCACAATGGTGAGCAACAGGGTCTATCGGTTCTTTCCGAACAGAACACATAGCCAGCTGATAGCGTTTTACCGAACCTGACTGTACAACGCGGAGTTATATGAATACGAATAAAGTGTATATGAATGCGCACCTTCATAGAACATACAAAGCTCCAACAGCCAGGATCGAACCTGGGACCCCTTGTGCAAGAGGCAGGATGCTAACCGCTAGGCTAAGGGACTGTATAATAGGAAACAACTATTCAAAATACTAAGTACTCGAATACCCTTCGTCTCACAATGGTGAGCAACGGGGTCTATCGGTTGTTTCCGAACAGAACACATAGCCAGCTGATAGCGTTTTACCGAACCTGACTGTACAACACGGAGTTATATGAATACGAATAAAGTGTATATGAACGCGCACCTTCATAGAACATACAAAGCTCCAACAGCCAGGATCGAACCTGGGACCCCTTGTGCAAGAGGCAGGCATGCTAACCGCTAGGCTAAGGGACTGTATAATAGGAAACAACTATTCGAAATACTAAGTACTCGAATACCTTCGTCTCACAATGGTGAGCAACGGGGTCTATCGGTTGTTTCCGAACAGAACACATAGCCAGCTGATAGCGTTTTACCGAACCTGACTGTACAACGCGGAGTTATATGAATACGAATAAAGTGTATATGAACGCGCACCTTCATAGAACATACAAAGCTCTAACAGCCAGGATCATATACACTTTATTCGTATTCATATAACTCCGCGTTGTACAGTCAGGTTCGGTAAAACGCTATCAGCTGGCTATGTGTTCTGTTTGGAAACAACCAATAGACCCCGTTGCTCACCATTGTGAGACGAAGGGTATTCGAGTACTTAGTATTTCGAATAGTTGTTTCCTATTGTACAGTCCCTTAGCCTAGCGGTTAGCATGCCTGCCTCTTGCACAAGGGGTCCCAGGTTCGATCCTGGCTGTTGGAGCTTTGTATGTTCTATGAAGGTGCGCGTTCATATACACTTTATTCGTATTCATATAACTCCGCGTTGTACAGTCAGGTTCGGTAAAAACGCTATCAGCTGGCTATGTGTTCTGTTCGGAAAGAACCGATAGACCCTGTTGCTCACCATTGTGAGACGAAGGGTATTCGAGTACTTAGTATTTCGAATAGTTGTTTCCTATTATACAGTCCCTTAGCCTAGCGGTTAGCATGCCTGCCTCTTGCACAAGGGGTCCCAGGTTCGATCCTGGCTGTTGGAGCTTTGTATGTTATATATATATATATATATATATATATATATATATATATATATATATATATATATATATATATATATATATATATATATATATATGACAGCTAGAGACTGAGTGTGAACGACTGTGGCCTTTGTTGTCTTTTCATAGCGCTACCTCACGTGCGCAAGAGGAGGGGGGGTGTCATTTCGTGTGTATATGTCTGTGTATGTATAAGTAGAAATGTATAGGTACGTATATGTGCGTGTACAGGCGTTTATGTATATTCATGTGTATGTGGGAGGGTTGGGCCATTCTTTCATCTGTTTCCTTGCGCTACCTTCGCTAACGCCGGAGACAGTGACAAAGTATAATAATAAAAGTAGAATAAATCTATATACATATTGCCTTATTTTACATAATTCGATAACATATAACATTCCAAACGCTGTTAGTGCAACTGTTACTGTATTCTCTAAAAACTACGCTACTAGCTATGCAAAACACACACTCAGTTATTAATCAAAGCTAATAGTGACACAGAGCTATTCTAGACTATTACCAATTACTTCTGCTATGTCAATGAAGTACATTAATGTGCATTTCTTACAAATCCAAGTTATTTTAGCAAAGGTCTTCTTTAGCTCTACATTGTGATTAGTTTTGGTTATTGAATGTTTCTGAAGTGCTATGCTCAATAAATGATACTAAAATAATATGATGGTAGTAAGGCATATGTATATCATGAAAAATGTGGAATTTATTTAATGGGAAAGTAGTTAATACACTTGTGAAAATTCAACAGAACCAATAAAAACTCACCTAGCAGCCAAAATAATAGCAATATATCAGTGAAAAGTAAAATTTTAAGGATCAGCTGGGCTGGGAGGCAAGGCAAGCTGATCTGAGATGAGAATCTGGAGGAAGTGGAGTGTTTTAGATACCTCTAAGTGGATATGGTGGCGGATGGAACTATGGAAGCTCAGGAGAACCATAGTGTAGGTTTGCGGGGCAAAGGGCCTAGATGAACTAAGAAGCATGTGGGAAGAGAGCATCACCATCTGTGAGGGTAAAGATGGTTATGTCTAATGGTATAGCAGTCCCAACGGTGCAGTATTGGGTGCAAGATGTTAAAAGACCAGAGGAGGGTAGATGTTTTTAAGATGAAATGCTTGCGCATCTTTGGCACTAAGGAATATGATATAACTTTTATCAGCAATCAGACATAACTAACCTTCAATGTGTTCCCGGATGAAGGGATCATCCATAATATTAGTTCGATTCTGTTTCAGGATTGTTTCAAATTCATTTATGTCATCATTCTGATATGCTGCTACCAAATTGGTCATTGCCAAAATTTCTGGGTCATTCTTGTATGGCTTTGCTTCCTGGGAATCAAATGGGTTGATACCTGATTTCATTAACCTGTAAAAGCAATGGTGCATCATTTATAAGATTATCAGTTATTAAGAGATTTAAGGAAGTGTAAATACAGGTATACAGCTCTTTTATATTAATCTATGGCTGCATATCTGAGAAATACACATTTATGTGTAACACTGAGGAGAAAATTTGTCTGAATGAGGTATGTCTAATCTAGCAGAATGTTTCTCTATCTATCCATCTATCTCTCTAAAGGCCGTTCCCTCTGGGAACTCCCATCAAGGGTTAGCCACGGCAAATGAGTCTCCACTTTTCCCTGTCCTTAAATGCCTTCCTTCCATACACCATTCCACATATTCTTTTACTATTTCTCTCCCTCCAGTATTCCTTCAATCTATTTGCCCATGTCACAGGAGGTCTTCCACTCACACCAAACCCTTTAACTGTCATATCATACACTCTACTTGTAAACTCCTAGTCTTGCATTTTTTCCACATGCCCAAACCACCTAAAAACATTCTACCACTCTGCTATTCACTCCCCTTGCATTCCCTGCCATATCACAAACCTCATACACCCTTTCATTTCTTTCTTCATTCCATCTAGTCACACTACATGCTCTCCTGAAATAGCTCATTTCCAGTGCCTGGATTCTTGACCTCTGTGAGTCAATCCATTTCCATGTTCCAGCTGCATAGGTCAGGGTTAGGAGGAATATGCTGTCCCTTAATCCTCTCTTTACCTCCATACTTACAACTCTACCCTTAAATATTCTATTAAGGGACCTAAAGACTCTTCTACTCTGTACTGCTCTCTCCCTTATCTCTCCTTCCATATCACCACACTTACCCACGACAGCTCCTTGATACTTAATTCTCTCACTTCCAGTCCTTTCACTCTATATGGTTTTACAAAATCTATACTTTCACTCTATTTCCTCTGAAACACCATTACTTTACTTTTACTTGCATTTACCTTCAATTGCCTATGCTTACACACATCATAAAACACTTGCAACCTTCCGCAACTCCTCTTCACTCTCAGCAAACAACACAGTATCATCCGAAAACAGGCTTGCCACTAGCCACCATATCTCACTGCCACAGCCCATCTCTGCACCCCTTTTCCTTAGTTTTGCTTTCATTGCTCTTATCGATCCATCTATATATATGTTAAAAAGCCACGTTGACATCACACAGCCCTTGCCTCACACCTACATGTATCCCAAAACTTTCACTCAGCTCTCCAACCACTCTTACACACACACATTTGCTCCTCTATAGAAGGCTTTCACACCATCCAACAGTTGTCCTGGTATACCATATATCCTTAACACATCCCAGAAAGCATTCCCCTTGACTCTGTCATATGCTCTCTCCAAATCCATGAAAGCTGCATGAAACGTCTTACCTTTCATTAAATACTTTTCCCTGGTCATCTTTACAACAAAAATCTGATCCATGCATCCCTACCTTTCTTAAAAGCCCTTTGCTCTTCACTTATTCTACATTCAGTCACTTCCATCAGTCAATTAATATTCTTGCATACACTTTTCCTGGTATACTTAACATACTTATTCCCCTATAATTGCCACATAGATCCTTAGCACCTTTTCCTTTGAAAAAAGGAATGATAATAGCTTTCACTTCAAACCTCAGGGACAACCTTCTGTTTCTATGCCAAATTACATATTGTATCTGTCCACTCTATCACACTTTCTCCATACTTCAGCATTTCAGCCGTAATCCCAATCACTCTAGGTGCCTTTCCTACCTTCAGCCTCTTTATTGCCCTTCTTAGCTCCCTTTTTGCTATAGGCCCTTGCCACTTCTTAGCTGTTTCGTCCCTCACCCATGACAGGACACTAGCAGAGAGTAACGCCAGTGCAGTGTTTCCAGAGGCAGCGAGGCTCCAAAATTGTCAAAAAAAAAAAAAAAAAAAAAAAATCCAACTTTTTAACTTGAACAAACCCTCAAGTTTCTCACCATCCATGGCAAAACAACCATAACCTATATCCTATGGCCTATCCTTTTCACCAACCTTGTACCATGCATAACCCTATAATAACCTCTCTTCTCAGAAACATTTATCATGTTATGTAACCTATTTTTCATTCTGAACATTCAACCTTGGTGCATTGTTTAAATGTCCTTCATTCTTTATTAATACATCCCAGGTCTTATGATACTCTTTTCTAGCTCTTATCACTGCACTATCTCTTCTCAGCCACTAGAAACCTTACAATCTGATTGTAAAGCACATTCTATTTTCAACAGAAATTTAAGTACAGGTCTTTAACAATTTCTTTTGTTTATAAATTTATAATTATTTTCAACTTACATGTTTGCAAGAACAAGATACTTTAAGCAAGTTGTCCTTCGTGGGCTACCAGATTCATCATAGTTTTTAAAAGCCTCAAAAAAGTCTGTATGGGCTTTCTCAAACTCACCCTCCCGAAGATGCATCTTGCCTCCACACTCTGAAAAAGGTAAATTTGATTATTATGTATAATGCATATCATTCTATATAAGTTTACTGCAAATAAACTGATAGCTTTATCTCTTAAGGAAGTGGCTTATGATGCAGCATGCTCAACTGGCTATATGGTATCATGCAGCTCTTCAAGCATCCTTACCTCTACATGATTCCATGACTGCTCCCTAATATTCCTCACACACATATACTCCCACATTCCATCCTTCTGATTCATCTTCAGTCTCCATCTTCCATCATCTTACTTATAAAACCCTCATACTCTCACATGCTTGCAGGCCCCAGAAAACTCCAGCAACTGGTGATAGACTTCAGTTTGTGGAATTTTTAAAGTGCTTAAACCTAATGGTTATTCAGTGCTTCTTAGCATAAAACATATATAAAAACTCAAAACTAACATATATTTTGGATTCCTTTAAAAAATAACCTATCTATTTCCTAAATCTATTTTTCCCACTTATTCAATATTTGAGACTCCTATAGTTTTAGCATCCCATTAATACACATTCCACAGTAAAACTACAACTGCTAATGTCACATATTTGGACAGATCTCCTCTCCACTATGTGACCATAGGTTAAAAGTCTGATCAATCCTCACTCGACAAAAAAACTTGAGAGTACATGTGAACATCAGTAAGGGTACTAAGGTACAGCAGAAGGATGAGACGGGATGGTTTGAAAGTAAATTTGAATGCAGAGGGCTAGGAGGAAGTGCAGTATTTCAGGTATCTGTGAGTGGATTAGGTTACCAAATGAAACCCAAGGGGGCTGAATTAGTTATGGGGAAGGAGAGGCTAAGGTCCTGAGTGCATTAAGGAGAGTATGAAAGGAGAGATTAATGTTTTTTAGGGCACAGATAAGTATATTTGGGGGCATAGAAGTTACAATAGTGCTGTACTGATATGAGTCTTGATCCTTAAACAGAAAAGAAAGGAAGAAAGTGGGCATGTTGAAAATTAAATGCCTGAGGACAGTATGTGGTGTGTTAGACTGATCAAGCAGGAGTGGCAGTGTCTTCAAGCAAAGTTCTATGTATCTGGGAATTCA
This sequence comes from Panulirus ornatus, assembly GCF_036320965.1. NCBI lineage: Eukaryota > Metazoa > Arthropoda > Malacostraca > Decapoda > Palinuridae > Panulirus > Panulirus ornatus. The sequence continues at coordinate 26,244,269 of NC_092280.1, read as the reverse complement.
AAAATGTCTCAACAAAATAATGAAAATCTTGACATTATACTTACCTCTTATAACACCCATGATGAGAGGATGAGGTATTGCTGATTTTATGTGAAGTGACTGTTCATACAAAGCCTGAAAATGATAGTATTTATGTTAGGAATTTTTTTTTTTTTTTTTTTTTTTTTGTCGCTGTCTCCCGCGTTTGCGAGGTAGCGCAAGGAAACAGACGAAAGAAACGGCCCAACCCACCCCCATACACATGTATATACATACGTCCACACACGCAAATATACATACCTACACAGCTTTCCATGGTTTACCCCAGACGCTTCACATGCCTTGATTCAATCCACTGACAGCACGTCAACCCCGGTATACCACATCGCTCCAATTCACTCTATTCCTTGCCCTCCTTTCACCCTCCTGCATGTTCAAGCCCCGATCACACAAAATCTTTTTCACTCCATCTTTCCACCTCCAATTTGGTCTCCCTCTTCTCATTCCCTCCACCTCCGACACATATATCCTCTTGGTCAATGTTTCCTCACTCATTCTCTCCATGTGCCCAAACCATTTCAAAACACCCTCTTCTGCTCTCTCAACCACGCTCTTTTTATTTCCACACACCTCTCTTACCCTTACGTTACTTACTCGATCAAACCACCTCACACCACACATTGTCCTCAAACATCTCATTTCCAGCACATCCATCCTCCTGCGCACAACTCTATCCATAGCCCACGCCTCGCAACCATACAACATTGTTGGAACCACTATTCCTTCAAACATACCCATTTTTGCTTTCCGAGATAATGTTCTCGACTTCCACACATTCTTCAAGGCTCCCAGAATTTTCGCCCCCTCCCCCACCCTATGATCCACTTCCGCTTCCATGGTTCCATCCGCTGCCAGATCCACTCCCAGATATCTAAAACACTTCACTTCCTCCAGTTTTTCTCCATTCAAACTCACCTCCCAATTGACTTGACCCTCAACCCTACTGTACCTAATAACCTTGCTCTTATTCACATTTACTCTTAACTTTCTTCTTTCACACACTTTACCAAACTCAGTCACCAGCTTCTGCAGTTTCTCACATGAATCAGCCACCAGCACTGTATCATCAGCGAACAACAACTGACTCACTTCCCAAGCTCTCTCATCCCCAACAGACTTCATACTTGCCCCTCTTTCCAAAACTCTTGCATTCACCTCCCTAACAAGCCCATCCATAAACAAATTAAACAACCATGGAGACATCACACACCCCTGCCGCAAACCTACATTCACTGAGAACCAATCACTTTCCTCTCTTCCTACATGTACACATGCCTTACATGTGTACAAGTATAATATTTATCATACTTGATTGCCCCTCCATGTGTTAGTGAGGTAGTGCCAGGAAAAAGATGAAGAAAAACCCATCCACTCATACATGCACATATATATATATACCCACATACACATCCATATACATATCAATACATACATATATACATATGTATGTATTCATACTTACACACCTTCATTCCTGACACCACCCTGCCCCACAGGAAAGAGCATCACTATCACCTGCGTTAGTGAGGTAGCACCAAGAAACCAAAGAAAAAAGGCCACATCTGCTCTCAATCATTCTCTAGCTGGGTGGATATGTTGGAAATTAAGTGTTTGAGGCCAATATGTGGTGTGAGGTGGTTTGATAGAGTAAGCAATGAAAGGGTAAGAGAAATGTGTGGGATTAAAAAAGAGTGAGGCTGAGAGACCAGAAGGTGTGTTGAAATGGTTTGGACATATGAAGGGAATGAGTGAGGAAAGGTTGACAAAGAGGATATATGTCTCAAAGGTGTAGGGAACGAGGAGAAATGGGAGACCAAATTGGTGATGGATGGATGGAGTGAAAAAGATTATGAGCAACTGGGGCCTGAACATACAGAAGGGTGAAAGGCTTGCAAGGAATAGAGTGAATTGAAACGATGTGGTAGAGCATGGTTGATGTGCTGTCAATAAACTGAAAGTGGGCATGTGAAGCATCTGGGGTAAACCATGGAAAGGTCGGTGGGGCCTGAATGTGGAAAGGGAAATGTGGTTTTGGTGCATTACACATGACAGCTAGAGACAAAGTGTGAACGAATGTGGCCTTTTTTGTCCTTTCTTGGTGCTACCTCGCTGAAAAATATAATACATATACTTGCTCACCTTCATCCATTCCCGATGCCACTCTGCCCCACAGGAAACAGCATCACCACCTCCTGTGTCAGCAAGGCAGCGCCGGTAAACAAATGAAGAAAGGCGACATCCGCTTACACTCATTCTCTAGCTGTCATGTGTAATGCACCAAAACCACAGCTTCCTCTCCACATCCAGGCCCCACAGACCTTTCTGTGGTTTACCCCGGATGTTTCACATGCCCAGGGCATGGAAAAATGTGAGAACAAAGGAGGTAAGGGGAGTGGGGGAGGAATGGCATGTATTTAGGGAAGCAGTGATGGCTTGCGCAAAAGATGCTTGTGGCATGAGAAGCGTGGGAGGTGGGTTGATTAGAAAAGGTAGTGAGTGGTGGAATGAAGAAGTAAGATTATTAGTGAAAGAGAAGAGAGAGGCATTTGAACGATTTTTGCAGGGAAAAAATGCAAATGAGTGGGAGAGGTATAAAAGAAAGAGGCAGGAGGTCAAGAGAAAGGTGCAAGAGGTGAAAAAGAGGGCAAATGAGAGTTGGGGTGAGAGAGTATCATTAAATTTCAGGGAGAATAAAAAGATGTTTTGGAAGGAGGTAAATAAAGTGCGTAAGACAAGGGAGCAAATGGGAACTTCAGTGAAGGGCGCTAATGGGGAGGTGATAACAAGTAGTGGTGATGTGAGAAGGAGAAGGAGTGAGTATTTTGAAGGTTTGTTGAATGTGTTTGATGATAGAGTGGCAGATGTGGGGTGTCTTGGTCAAGGTGGTGTGCAAAGTGAGAGGGTTAGGGAAAATGATTTGGTGAATAGAGAAGAGGTAGCAAAAGCTTTACGGAAGATGAAAGCCGGCAAAGCAGCAGGTTTGGATGGTATTGCAGTGGAATTTATTAAAAAAGGGGGTGACTGTATTGTTGACTGGTTGGTAAGGTTATTTAATGTATGTATGGTTCATGGTGAGGTGCCTGAGGATTGGCGGAATGCTTGCATAGTGCCATTGTACAAAGGCAAAGGGGATAAGAGTGAGTGCTCAAATTACAGAGGTATAAGTTTGTTGAGTATTCCTGGTAAATTATATGGGAGGGTATTGATTGAGAGGGTGAAGGCATGAACAGAGCATCAGATTGGGGAAGAGCAGTGTGGTTTCAGAAGTGTTAGAGGATGTATGGATCAGGCGTATGCTGTGAAGAATGTATGTGAGAAATACTTAGAAAAACAAATGGATTTGTATGTAGCATTTATGGATCTGGAGAAGGCATATGATAGAGTTGATAGAGATGCTCTGTGGAAGGTTTTAAGAATATATGGTGTGGGAGGCAAGTTGTTAGAAGCAGTGAAAAGCTTTTATCAAGGATGTAAGGCATGTGTACGTATAGGAAGAGAGGAAAGTGATTGGTTCTCAGTGAATGTAGGTTTGCGGCAGGGGTGTGTGATGTCTCCATGGTTGTTTAATTTGTTTATGGATGGGCTTGTTAGGGAGGTGAATGCAAGAGTTTTGGAAAGAGGGGCAAGTATGCAGTCTGTTGTGGATGAGAGAGCTTGGGAAGTGAGTCAGTTGTTGTTCGCTGATGATACAGCGCTGGTGGCTGATTCATGTGAGAAACTGCAGAAGCTGGTGACTGAGTTTGGTAAAGTGTGTGAAAGAAGAAAGTTAAGAGTAAATGTGAATAAGAGCAAGGTTATTAGGTACAGTAGGGTTGAGGGTCAAGTCAATTGGGAGGTGAGTTTGAATGGAAAAAAGCTGGAGGAAGTGAAGTGTTTTAGATATCTGGGAGTGGATCTGGCAGCGGATGGAACCATGGAAGCGGAAGTGAATCATAGGGTGGGGGAGGGGGCGAAAATTCTGGGAGCCTTGAAGAATGTTTGGAAGTCGAGAACATTATCTCGGAAAGCAAAAATGGGTATGTTTGAAGGAATAGTGGTTCCATAACAATGTTGTATGGCTGCGAGGCGTGGGCTATGGATAGACTTGTGCGCAGGAGGGTGGATGTGCTGGAAATGAGATGTTTGAGGACAATATGTGGTGTGAGGTGGTTTGATCAAGTAAGTAATGTAAGGGTAAGAGAGATGTGTGGAAATAAAAAGAGTGTGGTTGAGAGAGCAGAAGAGGGTGTTTTGAAGTGGTTTGGTCACATGGAGAGAATGAGTGGGGAAAGATTGACCAAGAGGATATATGTGTCAGAGGTGGAGGGAACGAGGAGAAGTGGGAGACCAAATTGGAGGTGGAAAGATAGAGTGAAAAAGATTTTGAGTGATCGGGGCCTGAACATGCAGGAGGCTGAAAGGCGTGCAAGGAATAGAGTGAATTGGAACGATGTGGTATACTGGGGTCGACGTGCTGTCAATGGATTGAACCAGGGCATGTGAAGCGTCTGGGGTAAACCATGCGAAGTGTGTGGGGCCTGGATGTAGAAAGGGAGCTGTGGTTTCGGTGCATTATTACATGACAGCTAGAGACTGAGTGTGAACGAATGGGGCCTTTCGTGTTTTTCCTAGTGCTACCTCGCACACATGAGGGGGGAGGGGGTTGTTATTCCATGTGTGGTGAGGTGGCGATGGGAACAAATAAAGGCAGACAGTATGAATTATGTATATGTGCATATATGTATATGTCTGTGTGTGTATATATATGTGTACATTGAGATGTATAGGTATGTATATTGTGCGTGTGTGGACATGTATGTATATACATGTGTATGTGGGCGGGTTGGGCCATTCTTTCGTCTGTTTCCTTGCGCTACCTCGCTAACACGGGAGACAGCAACAAAGCAAAATAAATAAATAAATAATTTGTTTTATTTATCATACTTAATTGCTGTTTCCTGCATCAGTGAGGTAACACCAGGAAACAGGCAAAGAATGGCCCAACCACTCACATACACATATAAATACATAAATGCCCATACATGCAAATAAACATACATATACATATCAACATATAAATATATGGACATATACATAAATACACATGTACATTTTCATGACTGCTTGCCTTCATCCATTCCTGTCGCCACCCCGCCACACAGGAGAGAGGGGCAAGTATACAATCTGTTGTGGATGAGAGGGCTTAGGAAGTGAGTCGGATGTTGTTCACTGATGATACAGCACTGGTGGCTGATTCGAGTGAGAAACTACAGAAGCTGGTGACTGAGTTTGGTAAAGTGTGTGAAAGAAGAAAGCTGAGAGTAAATGTGAATAAGATCAAGGTTATTAGGTTCAGCAGGGTTGAGGGACAAGTCAATTGGGAGGTAAGTTTGAATGGATAAAAACTGGAGGAAAAGAAGTCTTTTAGGTATCTAGGAGTGGATTTAGCATTGGATGGAACCATGGAAGCGGAAGTGAGTCACAGGGTGGGGGAGGAGGCGAAGGTTCTGGGAGCGTTGAAGAGTGTGTGGAAGGCGAGAACTTTAACTCGGAGAGCAAAAATGGGTATGTTTGAAGGAATAGGGGTTCCAACAATGTTATATGGTTGCAAGGCATGGGCTATGGATAAGGTTGTGCAGAGGAGGGTGGATGTGTTGGAAATTAAATGTTTGAGGATAATATGTGGTGTGAGCTGGTTTGATCGAGTAAGCAATGAAAGGGTAAGCGAGATGTGTGGTAATAAAAATAGTGTGGTTGAGAGAGCAGAAGTGGGTGTATTGAAATGGTTTGATCACAAGGAGAGAATGAGTGAGGAAAGATTGACAAAGAGGATATGTGTGTCAGAGGTGGAGGGAACGAGAAGCAGAAGTCCAAATTGGAGGTGGAAGGATGGAATGAAAAAGATTTTGAGCGATCGGGGCCTCCACATACAGGAGGGTGAAAGGCATGCAAGGAATTGAGTGAATTGGAACAATGTGGTATACCGGAGTGGAGGTGCTGTCAATGGATTGAACCAGGGAATGTGAAGCATCTGGGGTAACGCGGAAGACAGTGACTAAGTATAATAATATAATATATAAATACAGTTAACATACAATAACAATTCACCAACCTTCAACTTCTTATTATTTTTCTGGGCAGTGTACATCTGAATCTCTAAAGCATATATCTCTAATAGCTGAGTCCCTTTCTTCAGGTCATCTTCCCCTTCATCAGTCTGGAAAAACACAAAATTATCTTTTAATGCCAAATTACCTTTCCTACCTTTGGAAGGTGAAGTCAGAAAGACAATGTCCTGAACTGCAAACATCCAATGTTCCTACCCATCACTTACAATGGATGTATTTAATAAATCCTAACTATTCTTAGCTTCAGTCTTACACATGGTTCCATTATACTTACTCCTTTACACCCATAAATCAATGTTAATTAAATGGAGCTCTAGAGAAGAAATGAAACTGATTGAAAGATTCACATTCATGAAATCTATTTCAAGAGTAAAGACTGAAAATCAACATATGCTACACATTACAACATTAACTAAATAATGAAGTCTGTCTGCAACACACTTCTGAACATACCCTTTTATACTTAATATAATTCTCCTGCCAGACAAACTCAAGTCCATATCTAATATTCATTTCCTTCAACAAATAATTCAGTATTCTAAAATGTTAAAGTACGACTATTATGGTGCACTTTCAGAGGGGAGTTTCACTAGCAAAAAAGACGTGGTTCTTTTGAGGGGAAAATCATAATGGTGCCAATTTATAATAATAGAGTTCTATTTTTTTTTATTACACCTAGTCGTTGTCTCCCGCATTAACAAGGGAGTTCTATCTCTCTTTAAAACTAGAATTATCAATGTACTTGAGATTTAGGTTAACTGCTGATCATGACATGGTAAAAACATCCTAGTTTTCATACATGCAGCTACAAAGTATAGTAACCTTAATCCTTTTATGACATTTTTTTCATAAACTTAGTCAATCCACAGTCCTCACCATTTTCTAATACGGCATTCTTTTTTCCGTAATTGTAAAGTATGTCATACAAATCCTGCTCTTCTATATTCTCACAAATCATTTCATCACTCTAATTACTAATACTGTTAAATCAATATCAATTTCCTAAAACAATGGATATTCTTTTTCTTATCCTTGTTTGCAATTTCCTACCTTAGCAAGGTATCCTTAAGAACAGATATTTGAGAATTATAGGAGATATTCTAGTAAGGTTAACCTTCTCTTCTAACTTTCAAAAAAAGATGATACAAGAGAGAAGCATTTCTAGCTACCCAGTCCCCTTTTCTAAAATACCTTTAAGAACACACAAAATATATGGGTAGCGTTATTTTCCCCCTATCCTGAGGGATAAACAAGAATTATTGAAAATCACACCCCATAGTGCACTTCATGGCTTACCTGGCATGACTGATGAAGCTGCTTTAAAATCTTGGAGAGTCTCGTGTAATCTTCCCGGTCAAAGTACAGTTTACCCAATTTTGTGTTTGTCTTGAACCATAGACGGTCATTTTTAGCATCTTTTAAGGCTTCTAAAGTGGTTTCATAGAAGTCTTGCAGTAACTCCATCTGTAATTTTATAAAAATGCTCTCATTTAACTATTCTTTCTTATCATTAATTCTTATGAGGAATCATTAATAATACATAAAGAATGCATATATAATGGTAAAATATTTACACATTTTGATATTAAATTCATCTAATGAGCATTAGCATCTGCTTATTCTCCACTCAACTCCTTTTATTTGCTATAGAAAGAAAATTATCTGCAGACATCAACCATATTAGTATCTGTTTAATTATGGTACTCAATATCACCCTATACTGACATATCAGTGTATTCTCTATGTACCTGTTTATCATCTTTAACTCTTCGTATTCCCATTGAGTAGATCAAATGCATACAGTCTCTCAGTGATTAATTTATATACTTAATGTATGCTGTACTCTAAAGAGAACATGGCATTCTATTCTATACCTCTGATGCCTGTTCCATTCTGGTGGCCACAGCAACAGTCTCCATAACACGTGAACTCTAGTGAACATATATGTTTTATTTTTCATTTCATGCACAAGAAGCTTTATCTACATGACTCAATAGCACATAACAAAAAAAATTTCCTAAGCTAACTCATGTAATTAAGAAAATATATTCAGCTCCCTTTCCACATCCAAGCCCCACAAAACTTTCCATGGTTTACCCCAGATACTTCACATGCCCTGGTTCAATCCACTGAAGCATGTTGACCCCAGTATACCACATCGTTCCAATTCACTCTATTCCTTGCACGCCTTTCACCCTCCTGTATGTTCAGGCCCTGATCGCTCAAAATCTTTTTCACTCCATCCTTCTACCTCCAATTTGGTCTCCCACTTCTCGTTCCCACCACCTTTGACATATATCCTCTTTGTCAATCTTTCCTCACTCATTCTCTCCATGTGACCAAACTATTTCAATACACCCTCTTCTGCTCTCTCAACCACACTTTTTATTACCACAAATCTCTCTTACCCTTTCATTACTTACTCAATCAAACCACCTCAAACAACATATTGTCCTTAAACATCTCATTTCCAAAACATCCACACTCCTCCGAACAACCCAATCTATAGCCCATGCCTCAAAACTATATAACATTGTTGGAATCACTATTCCTTCAAACAAACCCATTTTTGCTCTCCAAGATAATGTTCTCACCTTCCGCACATTCTTCAACGCTTCCAGAACCTTCGCCCCGTCCCCTACCCTATGACTCACTTCCGCTTCCATGGTTCCATCCGCTGCCAGATCCACTCCCAGATATCTAAAACACTTCACTTCCTCCCGTTTTTCTCCATTCAAACTTACCTCCTAAGTGACTGGTCCCTCAACCCTAATGAACCTAATAACTTTGCTCTTATTCACATTTACTCTCAGCTTTCTTCTTTAACACGCTTTACCAAACTCAGTCACCAGCTTCTGCAGTTTCTCACCCAAATCAGCCACCAGCGCTGTATTATCAGCAAACAACAACTGACTCGCTTCCCAGGCCCTCTCATCCACAACAGACTGCATACTTACCCCTCTCCAAAACTTGCATTTACCTCCCTAACAACCCCACCCATAAACAAATTAAACAACCATGGAGACATCACGCACTCCTGCCGCAACCAATATTCACTAGGAACCAATCATTTTCCTTTCTTCCTACTCGTACAAATGCCTTACATCCTCGATAAAAACTTTTCACTGCTTCTAGCAACTTACCTCCCACACCATATACTCGTAATACCCTCCACAGAGCATCTCTATCAACTCTTATCATATGCCTTCTCCAGATCCATAAATGCTACATACAAACCCATTTGTTTTTCTAAGTATTTCTCACATACATTCTTCACAGCATACGCCTGATCCACACATCCTCTAACACTTCTGAAACCACACTGCTCTTCCCCAATCTGATGCTTTGTACATGCGTTCACCCTCTCAATCAATACCCTCCTATATAATTTCCCAGGAATACTCAACAAACTTATACCTCTGTAATTTGAACACTCACCTTTATCCCCTTTGCCTTTATACAATGGCACTATGCATGCATTTCGCCAATCCTCAGGCAATTCACCTGTGAACCATACATACAATGAATATTCTCATCAACAATCTAGCTTTAGTAATACTAATATTTATCAATATATCCATTCACCCAAGATGGGACAACCCTCTATCATTCAACTTTCTTGCACACATTCCCATTCACTAAATGTCTCAGAACACCTTTTTTTTCTCTCTCTAGTATGTCTTCTCTCAATGTTACTTATATCTCTACCATCCTTACTGGCTATAAATTCTAAACAACTTAACCCATGAGCATCTAATTATTCTTCATTCAAACTGATTATTAAACAACTTGACTTCCCATCTCTTTCCAAAACAAGAACCTAATTATTGTATAATTTTTTACATATACCATTTCCAAAATAAAACTATCATAAATTTTTTACATATACCATTTACAAAATAAAACTATCATATCAAATAGTCATCCATGTGCAACAACGAATCAAAATTTCCCACTCACTTTTCGATCAATTTCCTATTCAGTAAAATTAACCACACACAACCTCTTGTTGTTCCTTTACCAAGAAAATGTCTACTGCCTGGATTGAAAAAATTAGCTATTCTAAGGTTATGGATGACACTGATTGGCTAGGTTACTGCTATGTCACTGCAAAACACTGCACAATCACTAACATTCTTGGATGTAGATATGTAGTCCAGGATGGAATTGATGGACTTTTCACTGTAATTTCGAGTAACAGCAGATTTGATGTAAGTCAGTAAGTGTTTGTAACGTGTCATCATCTCCTCATAGTTGCCCTGAGAAAACGAGAAAATATTCTATATGGGTGTCAAAAAAATAATTTTCCTTCACATAATTATCTTGTTTCTATATTAAATATATAAGAGAAAGTGTCCAAAACATTTCAAATATACTGTCCCTTATCAGAAAGGTATCTAAAGTATTATACATATGGCATACTATCACTTATCAATTCATATTAGCTATCATCTTAAGAAAACTACAGTAATGCCACCAAATTTAACATGATATTCCATACTAGTCTAAAATTTATCTTTATCATCTGTTTAAGTGCTTTGAATCCCCATTCGCCCTTATCTCCAGCTTCAAGGTCCAAGACACGCTGAAAAGATGTAAGAGCTGCCCTTGGATCATCTTCTTTTAAGGCTTTGCTATTGTAGTACTGGTTCTCTAAGTCTACGTCTGGTTCACTGTTGCTGTCTTCAGAGTACTCCTGTAGAGGAAAACATAGAAGTTAAACAACAAATTTATTCTGTCTATTCTACTTCAAATCTTTAGTGCAACGATTTATGATATATGCCACTTCTCCTACGGCAGATTTGACAACACAAAATCTTATTTATTTTGATAAAGTACAGAAATTAGCACATTGTGCACTCCCAGCTAAACATCACATACACATGCTTTATGTATTGCAATGCCTTAAGATCTATTTTTAAGAAACATATTTTGCATATTCAATGTAAACATGACTTGATTCAATATGACATTAAGCTGTCTAGTATTCATCATAAATGTTTAAACTCATACTTACGTTTAGGTCATGCTTACATTTCAGATATATGCTCATTAAAGCTTTACTGACGTATCCCTGACTTTACCCTACAAAAAATCATGTGGGAAGACTGATTTTGTGATTTTTTTATTCTTAAAAGTATTTCATTTCGCATAGATCAAACAGTATAAGTGCTGATACTATGCACGTTGGTGTTTGGAAGACGGATATAATGCGGGTATTAAGAAATACTATTTTTTTTCTGCAATTATCCCAGAATCTTTGCATTCTTTTATCAAACACAGTTCTTCCTGTTCGTTTGAACATAACGAAAGCAAATATGGATAACATTCGGTGTTATCTTGGTACATTTTGACACTTTCGGCATATTTCAGAGTTTTGTTGTACCGCCCAAAACTGGTGGCAGGCAGCCTAAGAAACACCCGAAATCATTTATGGCAATCAGATGAGTACATGCTATTAAAATGCACGGAATCATCGTAAAGTGTCAACAGTACACAGTATCTCTTAAAAAGACAAACTATCTGCGATTAATGATTATCAACGTATCCCAAAAATTTTCCACGACAGGATTAAAATATTAATGGCTTACTTACAACAAAGACACAAGGAATACAACCTACTGTCATCATTAGCGTGTCTACAGAACCTTGGTGATCTTATGTGATTAAACATTAAGGGGATATTTGACTCACCAAGTCATACTCTTCCTCGTCGTCACACATAAAGTCATCCTCGGCGTCCGACATGATGTTGTGAGCTTGGTCGGTTATTGTGACGATGAGGATCAGCCTGATGTGTGTGTGTCTCGAGGATCACATTACTGGAATGGAGGAAAAAAAGATGAGATAAGGGGAAAGAGGAGGAGAAGAGAAGAAAAAAGGAGGGGGAAGAAGAAGAAAGGGAGAGGGGAGGAAGAAAAAGGGGACAAAATAAGAGATATAAAAAAGAGGTGATGAGGTCAAAAGTAGAGAAAGAATAGAGGAAGTGGAGGAGAAGAGAAAAAGAATGATGGCAAGAAGGCCCTGCAATTTCCCATGTGCTATTTTACCCTTAATAACATTGATACTGTATAAGGTGCAATATATGATATGATTGATGTTACAGTGAATGGTTGGGATTATCTTTTTCACGAGTCATATGCGTGAAGCTTGTATGTGAGCAAAGTATGCTTAAAGAATATCTGGAATGAATATGTCTCTGTTGTACGTATGCAACGTGATCTACCTATACTCCACCTATCAATAATGAAAATGATTAAGAATGATAATTTTGATCATCATTTGTAACTATATATTTCTTGAAAATTAAACCTGACCTGGATCATATTTTTCTTTAGTGACATTACCGCAAGGCGGTAAAATCGCAATCATATATGTAGTAAATAAAAATCTTTAAAAGACACTAGTCAAATACACTTCTTTCATATTTATATCAATAATCCTTATCTAACTTTATAAAGCATATTAAGAAAAACTCATTTTCATTACGAGTTTTTATTATAAGCTATTTATTTATTTATTCAAGGATGATTTGTCAATATTATATTTTCTCGCTGAATATGTAAACATCAGTACGTAAGTAACGTAACCAGTGGGTCGAGGAAGTTCAGAAGGTAACGCTGGTATGTTGAAGCTGTATCCTATATACCGTGGTCATAGCTCGTAATACCAATATAATTATCGTATAATTTGAAGTATCACAGGAAATCTAGCATTAATATAAGATCTTTCGTCGCAAGTGTGAAAATTGAGGAAATGAGTTCGTTGCACCCCCAAAAAAGTTTGGTTGGTTAGTCAAGGTCCAGACTAGGAAGTGGGATAGGATTGTAGTCTAAGGACGTCTTTTATTATAGTGACTTCTGTTGACAGGATTTATATAAGATTGTTTAATTCTTCGTGTATCATCCGTATTGGCATTATAATCAATAATGCTGGTTGTAAATTTGGAGTATTTGTTTTTTTACGCAGGTTAGGACAAACAAAGCAAGACAAAGGACCTAACTTGATCTAAATAAAGCTAACCCAGCTGAGCAGAGTAAGCTAAACTAGGTTAAAGTTTAATGTAGCTCCACAACGCTATTAGTTTTAGATATTCATTGATTTTGGTCTGCAGTACTAGTGCAATGTGTAGATTATGTAATAAAAATTACTAAACATGATGAAGTATAATAATTCATTGAATTGTATTAGAGGGGGATTACACACAGTGGACAATCCTCCCACAAACTGAATATAAACATAACTATGATTTTCAAAAAATTTGAAAATAGGATTATATGTCAAATGCTTAGCACAGGTAGGTGTTTCCATACATTTCGGGAATTTCTTGTAAAGTTTCACCTTGGGTCAAGTAACCCCAAATTTCCCCTACTTTCAGTGGCCTCCTCACTAACTTCTAAGTTATCACTGAATGAAATCATGCAAATCACACAGTCACATTTTATATTTCTTTGTAGCTCATTATCATTACAGAATTCATCAACATTACGATGGTGTGTTTGTGGTGCCCCTAAACTGGCACTTTACTCCCCATCAAGTGGGTGGTGGCCACGTCAAAAGTCTCCACTTATCCCTGTCCTTACATGCTTTACTTGCATGTGTCATTCTACGCATTCTTCCCCTCCATTGTTTTTCCTCTTATTCGCTAAATTTAGATATGCCCTCCAAACTTTGTGCTTGAAAATAAAGGTTTCTTTTAAATAGAAGTGGAGCTTAAGGCCATCATACAATTAACAAATTGATGTTGACAAAAATTATTGTAACTGATATTGCTCACTTTGGAGTATATCACAACTGCACTCAGTATTTTCTACTTTTTTTCTTGTGGTCCTGTTGCATGAAATTACTTATAAGGCATTGGATGATGATGACAAAAGTTGTGTGGTTAGATTATGTAAGATAATGAAACTTTTATAAAGTCAACAAGGTGAATAAGAACTTCACTAACTTTCCCTAGTGGTGTTATTTTGTTTTACACTAACTTTCCCTAGTGGTGTTATTTTGTTTTATTTAGAAATATTTGCTTGGCCTTGTACATTAAATGTGGACATATTTTTTGTTTTTAGTAGAAAGTCCATTATCAGATGTTATAAGATTATATCTTAGTGTCACTGCCGTCAGTGCTTCTAATAGTTGTTTATAAGTTAATAGTAGGGCAGCATTGAATTTCACCACACCATTGTTCGATATCATTTTCACGAGAATGTTCGGAAATAAGATTGCAACATTAGAGTATGTTATTACTTAAATTAAGTAATTGCTTGAACTATAGTTTGAAGGAATTCCTTTATTCAATGACAGAATGAAAATCACATTAAATAATTTATTTGACGATAAAAAGATTGTACATATAAATGACCTTGTCTAGAATTTATGTTTAAGGAAAACTGTGTTAATCTTCCAAACTTCTCAGTACCTTAAACATGTCATATTGTGTTTCTTTTTTCTTATAAACATACAGTAGATTTATAGATCTTTAATGACTTACATTTCCTATAATTTCATATAATGCTTTTTTTATTTACAAAACCTTATGAGACCTTTTTTTTTTTTTTTTTTCGGTCTCCCGCGTTTGCATTTGTATTTGGATAAAAACAGTCATTTTGTTTACAAATCTATCCTTACATTTTCACAACTAAGATATTTTCTTTTTACTTCTACCACAGAAGGTGAATGTATACGTCCTTATGAAATCATCTGCTGCAGTGGACGTAAAGCAGCCAAAATTTAACACGGTATATACTTTTTTTTTTTAAGTAATTATAGATTAACTGAGGGATTTTTTATGGGCTTGATTAATCCTTTTAATGTTAGTTAATAATTTTAACGTACTTTTATTATCTGTCATTTTGAATTCCATTTTCTCACACTCAGTTTGAGTATTTGTCATTTAAAATACTGAATCCAAGAATTTGAATTTCTTGAAAGGCATCCCTAGTAGCAACTCATTTACCAGAACATAATATGTAAACAAGGGAACCAAGTACTTTAATGGTATGCAGAAATTAAAGTTAATGTAACTTGTTTCTGTTTAAAAATGAATAAGAAAAATTATCAAATGTTGTTTAGTTATGAGGAAAGAAAATTATAATGAATGAGACCATTAACCCCATAAACCACAGTATGAAATCGTACTGGGAAATATTATCATTACTGTACTCCATTCCCACATTAAAGGGGTGGGTCAGGTACATACAGCCTCAAACAATCACTAGCAAACATCCTTACACCATACCATGCTCAGTATGTTCACCACCTGATGTCTAACTACAGTGCATATGACATAAATGATCACCGTAAGGCAATTACATATGTGACATAAATTTTTCTTGCCCACATTTGAAGGAACCAGTCCTCCCCGTACAGTATTCATAAATTTTTCTGGATGCCACCACTTGTAAAAATTCACCCACAGTAAAACATTTTTAGCCCATAGTTTCCCCATTTTTATTCTAAGGTACTCCCAGTTATAGATTTTTTTTAGTTTAAAGTAGGATGCTTCCTTTTTGTTTTTTTTTCATGTTGCATGCAAGTGCTGTTATCAAGTGTTGAGTGCATCTGCCACATAGCTGTATTTCCGCCTTTTTCAAATGTTATAGCTACAGGACATGTCAAGATGCTAGCACAGATGTAAAGAAAAGCTGTAAAGCAGATACTCTAGGTATTGCATTGGTAGAGGTAAGGTGCATTAGAGTGAAAAATGTAAGCTATTTGGAAAGCCTTAGCTTGCTATGTCAGTCCTATCGGAATATACATGATGTGAAGACATGATGAAAGCCACTGCTCATACTTCTACACCTATAAATGCTATAAAACTGACTTGCCGTTGAACTAATTGAAAACTTAAAAAGACTATTAAGTCTGATTTTAATCTGTCCTGTAATAATTTCTCATATCATCAAATTTATATCACAGGTGTGTCAACAGAAGGTTTCGTTCATACTTAATTTTGATTTTATCATGCCGTGGGGAAAGGGGAAATGACATGTAGGGATGAAGATTTCAGGAAGTTGGTCAGTGAGAAAAAGAGAGCTTCAGAAGGAAACATGAATTTGTTATAAAACAATGATGAGTGGATGGTAAAGAGTTTAGAATATGAAATCTTCAATATGAGAGAGTGAGAAAGAGATTAAAATGATTATGAATCAAAGAAGGCAGATCAGGGTCTCAGAAAAAAAAAATATGAAATCTAAGGGAGAATGATAAGCTGCCTTATATTGGAGAGAAGCAAATAGCTGCAGAAGGCAGGTCTGTGTAATTATATGTTTGTGTAATTAGGGGAAAGAATTCTACATTCATGGGGTGCCATCTCTTGAACTATCTTTGTCTATGACGAGATTTTGCCATTTGTAGGGCTATCATGTAGTGCTCACCACAAGACAATTTTAGAATTATGAACCAAGGGCCATAAGATTTACACGTTGTCAAGGGTTACATGTAAGATGGAGAGAGTGTGTTTTTGTAGACAATGCCAGCCACCCATGAGTGCATGAGGCAAAAAGAAATGACAGCATTCCGGGTCAGGGAGGGAAACTCATTAATCACTGTAGTGCTGGCTCACCATGCCTCCGTCACTAACCCTTTTGACACCCATGTAGTAGTATCTCCCTGGTTAGTGGTTGCTTACCACCTAGTATCTGTGAAAAACAAAGGAGTGTACTAGACAAATCTAGTAAACATTGGGGAGTGTACTTAAAAGAATCTGTAAGGGATAATTATATAGACATGAGTATTGATAAAGTAGGATTAGAGTTCATGGGAATGTACATAATGAGGACAGGAAAGCATCATAAAAGAGAGAGTTAAAAGATCTGTATGGAAATAGGAATGATAGGGATATAGAGGAAGCAGAGGGAAATGGAAAGTGGAGGTGTAACTGATGTTGAATGAACACGGAAAGTGTGAATGCCTAAATTTCATTGATTCTGTATTTCTCACTGTCTTTACTGATAAAGTTGAAAACTACTTGTATTGTAAAATTTTGATAAATTAGACTAATTGTAATATCTCACTTAAAGCTCGGTAACTTGTTTCTCTGCAAGAGTTTTAATGCAGCACCAGATTTTCCAGGGTGTGAAGTATCACGAGCAGATATCTTAAAAGGGAAAACACTCTTTGCTGAAATAAAAGGATCATGAATACAAGTCTGCATAGAGCTCTGATGCATCTGCAGTACAAGTCTGTATAGAGCTCTGATGCATCAGCACTTATTGGATATATACAGTGTTTGAAACTCAAGCACCTCTGGTCATCTCTTGTCATGTGCAACAATTCCTTGAATACGCTACAACATGCGACTACAAGTAACATCTGGGATCTGAATTGTTGGAACCTGCTTTGAGCAATACAACTGCATGGGAGGTAGTTCTCATGTTCACATTGATGCCAATTACCATTTGGCAATGAAGAGTTCAGTCTAATTTGCTATGTGGAAGTCCAAGCCATCTGAAAGGTCTAAGTTTCTAGACTTTCTAAGTTGTTGGATGCTGAACTATTGCAGTTTTATTTTATTGTCTGTTTATACATTACAGTAAGAAGGTCTCCAGTTCTAGCATCATAGGAGCAACCTTCAGGTTATGGCTTTTTTGAATTGTGTGTGTAGTAAACATAATCAGTATATACTCTCTAAAACATTAAAAAACTTATTTCTTCCATGTCTCTGGTTCTAGACTAAATGAATTTTTATAATTTCATTGATTGAAGTTGAAGAGTTGGAAATGGACAGTTGTTGGATGCCATTATAAGGGTATAACAATGGCAAAACTTACTGAAATTATTGGGAAAAGCATGGATCATTAACTACCTGAATTCAAATTCTGGAAATTCATGTACCTCTTTGACAGCAATCTTAAATGCCTGGGCATTTGAATATTGGATGTTTTAGACTGGAGATCTTCTACCGTTATTTTTTCATGCTGATAATTACATGTTGCTTATCTGCTTGCAATGAAACAATGCTTAAAGCTCAGTAAGATATATCTCAGATTTTCATGGAATGAAGTGTCCACCTTTTACTTTAATAGACTGTTCAGTACACTATGCTAAATATATGTAAAGCTGTAAGGTATCTTTGAATGATAAAAAGATAGGTTAGCACATACATAAAATCTTAAATTAGTACCCTAAATTTTGATTAATGAAGTATCTCCATTTTTCTGTGGATGAACTGATAATAAAATACTCAGTGGCTCATTCAAAAGTGCTTTACAGAAGAACATCAGTAAGAAGTCCCTTCATGAAAAAAATTCTGCCTTACAAATTAACACAAGAGAGGTAATATGTTTGTTTAGAAATTCTATATTAAACTAATGAATTTAATTGCACTCAGATTTTATGAAATTTGTTGTTAAAACAGATTTTAAAGATAATTTTTCTTATTTTCTTACAGATCACACTGAAAATGGTATTGGACTATGTGTAGCATGGTTTGGGCACGAGGGGTGAATACCCTGGTGCTAGCTAATCAGATCAGCAACATTTGTTTTGCCAGAGGAGCTGTACATGTTATGTCTAGGCCATGTATGCAGAAACTGACGTTTTCACATCTTAAATGTTTAAACAGAAGATGGAAATCTGGTGTCTTCCTCAAAGCAGGTAGTTCAGAGGATGGAGGAGATGGTTGTAAAAATAACAAATTACTTGGAGTGATCAAGGAGGTCCCCCCAACAAGAGGCAGAGGTACTGGATATGAAAAAAATTTTAAGGTCAGTGATTTCAGTTGTATTGAATGCTTTGATGGAGATAAACAATTCATATACCTCACTTCATCTGGTTTTAGTTAGATTAGTTATACAGATTGGGAGAGCAAATACATAGGTATTGCACAGACATGAAAGTAATTATTTCTTTTGCATGATTCCTCATTTATTTAGTACAAATAAATATAAGAGTGAGTGCTCAAATTACAGAGGTATAAGTTTGTTGAGTATTCCTGGTAAATTATATGGGAGGGTATTGATTGAGAGGGTGAAGGCATGTACAGAGCATCAGATTGGAGAAGAGCAGTGCGGTTTCAGAAGTGGTAGAGGATGTGTGGATCAGGTGTTTGCTTTGAAGAATGTATGTGAGAAATACTTAGAAAAGCAAATGGATTTGTATGTAGCATTTATGGATCTGGAGAAGGCATATGATAGAGTTGATAGAGATGCTCTGTGGAAGGTATTAAGAATATATGGTGTGGGAGGCAAGTTGTTAGAAGCAGTGAAAAGTTTTTATCGAGGATGTAAGGCATGTGTACATGTAGGAAGAGAGGAAAGTGATTGGTTCTCAGTGAATGTAGGTTTGCGGCAGGGGTGTGTGATGTCTCCATGGTTGTTTAATTTGTTTATGGATGGGGTTGTTAGGGAGGTAAATGCAAGAGTCCTGGAAAGAGGGGCAAGTATGAAGTCTGTTGGGGATGAGAGAGCTTGGGAAGTGAGTCAGTTGTTGTTCGCTGATGATACAGCGCTGGTGGCTGATTCATGTGAGAAACTGCAGAAGCTGGTGACTGAGTTTGGTAAAGTGTGTGGAAGAAGAAAGTTAAGAGTAAATGTGAATAAGAGCAAGGTTATTAGGTACAGTAGGGTTGAGGGTCAAGTCAATTGGGAGGTGAGTTTGAATGGAGAAAAACTGGAGGAAGTGAAGTGTTTTAGGTATCTGGGAGTGGATCTGGCAGCGGATGGAACCATGGAAGCGGAAGTGGATCATAGGGTGGGGGAGGGGGCGAAAATTTTGGGAGCCTTGAAAAATGTGTGGAAGTCGAGAACATTATCTCGGAAAGCAAAAATGGGTATGTTTGAAGGAATAGTGGTTCCAACAATGTTGTATGGTTGCGAGGCGTGGGCTATGGATAGAGTTGTGCGCAGGAGGATGGATGTGCTGGAAATGAGATGTTTGAGGACAATGTGTGGTGTGAGGTGGTTTGATCGAGTAAGTAACGTAAGGGTAAGAGAGATGTGTGGAAATAAAAAGAGCGTGGTTGAGAGAGCAGAAGAGGGTGTTTTGAAATGGTTTGGGCACATGGAGAGAATGAGTGAGGAAAGATTGACCAAGAGGATATATGTGTCGGAGGTGGAGGGAACGAGGAGAAGAGGGAGACCAAATTGGAGGTGGAAAGATGGAGTGAAAAAGATTTTGTGTGATCGGGGCCTGAACATGCAGGAGGGTGAAAGGAGGGCAAGGAATAGAGTGAATTGGAGCGATGTGGTATACAGGGGTTGACGTGCTGTCAGTGGATTGAATCAAGGCATGTGAAGCGTCTGGGGTAAACCATGGAAAGCTGTGTAGGTATGTATATTTGCGTGTGTGGACGTGTGTATGTACATGTGTATGGGGGGGGGGGGGTTGGGCCATTTCTTTCGTCTGTTTCCTTGCGTTCCAATATTTTCCTTCAGTTAACATGAAAAAATAATTTAATTCGTATGAGTGTACATACCTCTGTCAGATGAATTATATCATGTTACATACACGACTGTTTATGATAACTATGGGCCTCATATAGTAAGAGGGGTTACATTCATAGATATGGAATTTATGGAAGTTCAAAGGAGGTATGGAATTGCAATTATAGTCATACAGTAAAAGAGTCTGTGAGACTTGCTATGGATATGTTTATAAATTGTATGTTGGAACATCACAAAGCAGTATAATTGTGCATGGGTTAGATGATGCAGTTAGACAGTAAAGTTGAGGTTGAAGAACAGTGAGAAAATGTGTGCAAGATGGAATTTAAAGTAAAGTTGAGTGACAGATATCTGGAGAAGATTTTTTTGAGTTACCATCCTGTAAGAGTGGGAAATTTAAACCTTTAGATTGAAAATAATTTACTGAAAATTTATTTGTGCACATAAATATAACATTTTTTTTTCATTCTCAGATACTTGTCATTGGAAAGTCATCTAAGATTAAATCCCTGATATGTAGGGAAGCACCACTACTCCATCATGCCCAGGCAGGTACACTTGTTGATGTGAGGAATGATGCTTCCCATAAGGGTTCCCGTTCCACTGAACACAGACCTCTTGAGATTCATCTTCGAATGGATCAGTTATTGAAAGATTCCCAAGCATCAGTTGAAAATGCAATAAATTTACAGGTAATTCTTCATGTATAATAATTTACTTTTTTGTAGAAAGATGACTTTATTACTGAAGATAAATTTGATGAGCAGTGCTAATAGTACTATGTTAAGCATTCTAGGGTAATTGGGCTCATCTGCCATTTACCAGGTTGCCGGGTCAGGGCTGGGGACTTCAGATTTTTTAGAAATCAAAAGGGGCTTATGAACTCTGGCATAAGTGGCATCATTTAACCACATCATGTAATGATAACTGTAGTTATATTAATGATACACAGCAAAAATAAGCAGGGGGGGGGGGGTTTAGATGGAGAGGAAGCAAAAAATGGAGTAGCTTTGGAAAAGTGCACATGGAAACATGGGAAAGTGACTGAGAGGGTGAAGGGTTTTAGCATTGAGCTATGAAAGAAGAATGTATCAAAGAGACTTTCATGAGCTATCCTATTGAATATATAAGATGACATACAAATAAACAGGCAGAAAAAAAAGATTGGAAGCACTGGTTGGTGACATGGTTAGATATGAAGGAGAGATATTAGTAGTACAATTGTAGAGCTAAATAGAAATTATTTTAAAAACTCTCAGTTCTGCATTTTACTCCAGACATCATCTTAAAATTACAATGTCAGTGTGCGGGAAGAAAAAGAGTCAGTCTTGGAGAAAGTGTGAAAATACGGAATACAGAACTGCTTCATATCAGCTATTTAATTTTACCACAAATTATTTGGTTATATTTTTTGGCTTCTGAATTGAGATCATATGCAATTATTTTATGCAGGAAGGAGAAGATTTTGAGTACATAGAAGAAACAAAGGACTGCAAACAAGAAAAAATTGAATTAATGGGAGCACTTCCTCCAGGAGCTTTGGATTGGAAACCACAACGAATGGACTTTAAAAAATTAGGCTTCTGTTATTCCGATCTGTCCAAGAGTAAATTGACTGGTAAGTGTTCTTGAAAATCATAAGAATATATTATATATTTTTTGACAAAAGGAGTAACCATTCATGTAGGTTAATGTAAGTGATTGTTGATTATAGGAAAATTTCTAGTTCACTAGAATTTTAGATATCAAAGTTGGTCTGCTTGTTCCAGTGAACAAAAATGCTGGTGTAAGTTAAAGCACCTTTCATAGTACACCAGCAGTTAGACCTTATCAACACTTTTTGATATCTCAACCCTCATAGCCTTATTCAGTATAAACATCATGCATATGTAAAGCATTAACCTCTCTCCAGCTAATGTGTAGCGTATCAAATTTAAAATATACCATCTCTTTTCTTTGTATAATCTGGCTTTTATTTTCATTTTCTCTTCGTACACATACTATCAAGACCATGTTGCCTTAAGTTTATTATATATACATTCTTTGATAATATCCATGTCCTTAGACTCAGAATTTCATTCATAGTTATGTAAAATATCCTCAACCAATCCCAGCTTCAACCTTAAGATGGTCACTTGTCGCCTCCTGTGATTCTCATTGTGATCTCTAATTGCTTTGTGCACACCATCCATAAATCTTGAACTGAAGATGCATAATTTTTTTGTATGACTTCTCTGATGATTTGGCTTGTATTCCCATAGAAGTCAATTTAGGATGTAAGGATGTAAAATTTTAGTTGATGTACTAAGGATAACACATAAGTTAGCACTGAATGAAAGAAAATGGATATTTGAAATCTATGAATAGGATAAACATGTTTAACTGATTGATTGTTTCTTTGTTTTCGGTAGGTTTAGTGGTAATAACTGCCGTAGCTGGGTATGCCATGGCCCCAGGCCCTCTTGATCCTATTACATTGATTCTCTGTTCTTTGGGTACTGGATTTACATCTAGTGCTGCCAATACAATTAATCAGTTCTTCGAAGTTCCATATGATTCTCAAATGGACCGCACTAAAAATAGAGTTTTAGTTAGAGGTAAGTAGTATTTATGAACGGTTTTTGACAAATGTACTTTGTTTTGAATTATCTCATTTTCATAAATATTTTCTGTGTATAACATTTAAGTTAAGCCCTTTATTTGAGATAACTCTACACTCTGTGCATTTGGCATTCAGTCGTTCTTATTCTCTTCCTTTCATACTCAAATCCACCTCTGTTGTCTTCCAATAAGCACCAACTTTCAACTTTTTCTTTATATATTAGGGTTCAGATTTGTTTCTCACTGACACTATAGTGCCCAGTATTACCACTGATCTCCAGGCACGTAAGTGCTATTTGTCCATCCATGTTGTATTAGTAATTCATATGTTCAAGTCTCCTTGGCAGGTTTTTGTGCATCAGTCAGCATTCACCTTCTCAACCCTCTAATAACTTCATTACTGTATATACAACATTGTGATATAAGTTTTCCAGTAGTTGCTGAAGTTGGAGGTAATCAGTATGAGAAGCACTGTTTACATTGACTTTGAGTTATTGTGTAACTGCATATATGTAGATTTCAAATGCCTTTTTCTATTCCTGAAGTCTAGTTTCTTTTTATTGTAGGTCTGGTGAGCCCTTTGCATGCTATTTGTTTTGCTGTTGCATGTAGCACAGCAGGCATTTGTTTGTTATACTTTGGAGCAAATGGAATTGCTGCCAGCCTTGGTGCTCTGAACCTATTCCTCTACACTTCTGTTTACACACCGATGAAGAGATTCAGCATTGTCAACACCTGGGTGGGTTCAGTAGGTAAGTACTGATTTTTTAATTTACACTCCTCAAAATTTTTTGATCAGATAAGATAAAAAATACTCATGGCTAGTCACAGCCAAGTAAAGACTCCAAATTAGCAAAGACCTTCTTACACCTGAAAAGTTGATACCTGGTGAATGGTAGAGATCATTAAATAAGGAAGTTTGATTGTATATCATTAGATTGACTTGGATGTCTTGACTTAAGTGAAACTTGAATGTAAAGATCAAGGAGTTTGACATCATGAATCCAGACAGAAACCTAGATATTAAAATCCCTGGAAGTGAAGAAAAGTCTGGTAAATTCTACCTTTGTTGATGTGGGTTAGCCTCCAGCTTTCAGTGTCCAACATTCATCACTGCTACATCATCATATAAATTCATAACCACTGTATCTCTTTAAAATCAAAGGACCAAGATAGTTGACACTGATGAGAGGTATTTTTAGCTGCTGAAGCTGATAATTTTTTTTATTATAATTTTATTGCCTATCACAACAGCATACAGAATCCAGACTTTATTACATACTTAGTTCCTTCCCTTAGGCCATGATATCCTCTCATACTCTACCTGAGGTCCTTTACTAAGGGTTGGACTTTTGTATAAACCACATGAAGTGGCAGAAATACTCCCACATAGATAGGAGGGGTTTGTAGCTGCTTCATATTTGTTATAACATCCTATCATAAACATATAGTCAGAGGAGTGTATCTCACAGGAGCAGTTCAAGAAATTACACCTTTTGCTTTTATGTAGGTGTTAAGTTGCTGGTACATAAATGCAGTTGATGGCAATATTAAAATTGCTGTGGAAATCATTTCAACTTTAATGTTTAATCCTGTTATCTTTGTAGTTGGTGCTATTCCACCTCTGATTGGATGGGCTAGCTGTACTGGAGGGATAGAAGCTGGTGCTTGGATCATGGCAGGCATACTGTATGCATGGCAGTTTCCACACTTTAATGCTCTCTCCTGGAACTTACGGCCTGATTATTCACGTGCTGGTTATCGAATGATGGCTGTAACTAATCCAGGTATGGAAAATAGTGAATGACTTTTGTAAAGAATGCTTTTAATTTTTTCATACGATTCCATGAAGTGACTCATGTGTATTCTTAAGCTAAATATATCTGTTTTGGTAAACGTCGACAGCATAGCTATTTAGTCTTTTAGAACAGGTTTCAGTATGTGGTCTTTGTCTATGAGCTGTGATGACATAAAAAAAGATAAAAACAAAAGCTTATAGTTAACGTAAAAACTGGACGTTTAAGCTTGAATTCATTGGGATCAAACGACGTTAGCAAAATAATTCAAAACTAGGATATAATTATTGAGTAATTTGATGTACTGGATGCATAACTATATCAAAAGGTAATGCAGCAAAAGAATGAATTAAGAATGTCACAAATTTATTTAATACTGAATAAAGAAGGGAAAGTGTAGCCATGTGTTCAGAAGAAAGATAAGCTCAAAAGCTCAAGGAGTTACATACCATTAATTATATTCCTTTGGCCCATTTTTCTCGATCATCTAATTTTCTTAAAAAAAGATTTGAAAAAGAAGAGTACTATCCCATTAGTTTTTGTTTTTGATATTAAAAAAATAGAATAAAAAAAGGTAAATATATTCTTCCTAATAGTCCCAATGAAACAAAGGTAAAGTTATGAACCATATCTAACCCTTTTCAAGATGAAGATGTCTGTATAGCTTTAGCCATCAAGATATTTTGTTTTTAGAAGGATGATAATGTGACACTATCAGTTGCTACTTAAATATACATTAAAATTATCATTGCTGATAATATTACTCTCTTGCAGGCTTATGCAGAAGAGTTGCTCTTCGGTATAGTGTAGCTATGATTGGAATTTGTACCCTTGCACCAATGTTGGATCTTACAACATGGACATTTGCAGCTGACTCACTTCCACTAAATGGCTATCTCACCTACCTTGGTAAATCTAATTCATAGCTCAAAGTTTACTTTGCTCAGTAAATTAACTGCATTTTAAGTTATAAACCATTTGGTAGAGAATTCTAGTTAATACACAACCAAAGACGGTGGTATTATAGAATCAATACTTAGTTTAAAAATCTTTCCATAGCTCCTTCAATTTTCTCTGTACTGTTGATCATAGTTTTTGAGGCTCCTACACTGTACAAAATGTGTATGACTACCATTTTATGCAATACAAAGAGGAATCTTTCACTCGTGGGGCTCAAACTTTTAACTCTTCACAGTAGACAAGGGGAAAAAGCCCCCTTCCCTCTGTGAAGATGGGAGACAAAAAAGTATTTAAAAAAATCTTATTTTTACCACAATTTATATACTGTAGTTATGCTTTTGACCTTCTCTGGGATCATATACTTGAAGGCAGTTTCTAAGCTAACTAGTGAGTAATTCATGTGAGTAATCTTCCTGATGTGATGTTTTGATGAGAGGCTGATTACGAATGTCAGTTTCGAGGTTCCCTGTTACATGTTGATTCCTTTCACTTTGTTCTATATCTTCTTATGCTTAGTTGGGTTGAACTTCATTGGCCATTTATGTGACCATATACAGGGTCTGTTTTGGTGTTTTTTTTAGGTTTTAACAATCCTTTAGACCCCTCATTTTCTCTCAACTTTTAGTATTAACCAGAAACATATTCTCCTATGATTTCGGTCTTTCTGGTATGTCATTTACATGGGCACATTTAGCTTTTGTTTCTCTTTCAGAATTATAAATAGTTTTTACATTGTAGCATTTCTACTGGTTTGACTCTTAGTTCATCTCTACTTTGGGCACCTTCAGAGACAAATTCTTTAAAATGTTGCTTTCTATATTTTTAAAAAGGCTGTAGAGTAGAACTTTGTAATCATCATTTTATACGTAAGCTTGATTTGATCCCAGCACCTGGTTCCCTTCCAGAGATTTCTCTGTTGAATGTCATAAAATACTATCTTGTGATTTAATAATACAGTCTCAATAATGTCAGTTAAACCCTGAGGTATTTAGCTCATGAGTATTGCCAGTAAGATGTAATATATATCATCTTTATCTTACAGCTTGGAGATTCTATCAAGATGAAGATAGCAAGAGCTCCAGGAAGTTGTTTATGTTCACACTTTTTCATCTTCCTGCACTTATGATGTTAATGATAATCAGTAAAAAAAGTTATAGTAAGGAGAGAAAGCTGGAAACAGAGGAAATAAGTAGTTCCACTTGTGATAAATCTGAAGCAAAAGCACAAGTTTCAGTTGGAATTCATAGCTGATTAGTATATATCTATAGACGTGGAAAGTTGTAATTGAGGGATAAAAGTACTTTCAACTTGATTTTACTGATATTTTTCCGAAGAAATTCTGCCTTTCTGTGTGTATATATATGCTGTATGTAAAACTTTTAATTCAGTAAATATTTCCAAATGTATGATTTTGTTTTCTCTTTGTGCCATGCCACATCCCATAGTAAATTTTACTTTTGTTTAAGGAATATCTCAGTTTTGAACTTTAAAGATTTAATAAGTCAAAAATATTTAGATTATAGAGGTACATGTCTGATGAGTATACTTCATAAGGGAGAGTGACTGAGCAAGTAGTTTCATGGACAGAGCAGCTTAGTGAGGAAAAACAATGTGGTTTCAGGATAGGCAGATGTGTACACCAGCTTTGAAGAAAATAGAAAAATATTTGGAAAAACTGAGTGGTATGTCATTTATGGATTTGGAGCAAACATGATATGGTAGACAGAGAAGCCTTACAGAAGTTGTTACAGATATGTGGGGTAAATGAAGTCATGAAATTAATTTTTACCAGAAATGTAAGGCATGTGTGTGATCAGGAGGAAACGGTGAGTGGTTCCTGGTGAAGGTTGTTCTGTATCAGTGATGCATGATGTTACCATGGCCATTTAATCCTTTAAGGACACCAACCATACATATACAGTTTATTATGGTATGACTCTAGATGTATGGGTAGTCTTTTTCAACGTTATTTAAATTTGAAGGCGCACTTTATTGTTATGTATATATTTCTTGAATCATAAGCAACCATAATCTGCTACAGGCAAAAATACTGGAGAATCAATTACCCCACAATTGGATAATATGTCAAATCATATGGGGACTTAACATGGAAGGGTTGCCTTTTTGCAATGTCATTTGAAAAGGGTGGTGCACTTTAACATGTTCTCTGATGATTCCTTATTTCACAAGCAACTATTATTAGCACCCAGGTATAATCCTGGTATCTAAGCTACTCACATATGTGATGGGAAAAGGTACAGCCCTGGTATGTATGCTCAGTATACCCTATATGAGTGACACATTAAGAGTAAGAAAGCTTGGTGTTCCATATGAAGTAACTGACAGTGGTTAGAATAAGATAAAAATCTCATGTTATTTTGCTATTGTATTATCAATTTCTTTTTTTTTCATACTTAGTTGCCATTTCCCACAATGGTGAGGTAGCATAAGGAAGCAACAAAGAAAGGCCACATCTTTTCATATTCATTCTCTTTCTGTCTTGTGTAATGCAACAAAATCGCAGCTCCCTATCCACAACCAAAATCCACACACCTTTCCATGGTTTTCCCTGGACGTTTTACATGCCCTGGTCCAGTCCACTGACAGTAAGTCGACCCCAGTATACCACATCGTTCCAATTCACTCTATCCAGTGCAAGCCTTTCACCCTCTTGCATGTTAAGGCCCTGATCACTTAAAATCTTTTTCACTCCATCCTTCCATCCCCAGTTTGGTCTCCCTGTTCTCCTTGTTCCATTCACATTTCAAGTATATCCTCTCTTGTCAACCTCTCCTCACTCATTCTCTCCATATGTCCTTACCATTTCAGCACACCCTCCTCATCTCTCTCAACCACTCTTTTTATTACCACACATCTCTCATACCCTTTCATTACTTACTCGATCAAACAACCTCATACCACATTTTGTCCTCAAACTTTTAATTTCCAACACATCCACCCTCCTCTGCACAGCCTTATCTACCTAAAGACCATGCCTTGCACTCATATAATATTGTTATTCTGTCTTTCCACATATTCTTCAGTGCTTCTAGAACCTTTTCCCCCTTCCCACCCAATGAATCACTTTCACTTTCATAGTACCATTTGTTGCCATGTCCACTCCCAGGTATCTAAAACACCTCAACTTCCTCTAATTTACCTTCCTTAAACTCATACCCTAATTAACCTGTCCTTCAACCCTGCTAAACCTAATAACCTTGCTTTTATTTACATTTACTCTTAACTTTCTCCTTTCAAACACTTTTCCAAACTCAGTCACTAATTTCTGCAGTTTCTTAAATGAATCCACCACCAGTGCTATACCGTTAGCAAACAACAATTAACTCAATTCACTGGCCCTTTCATCCCTCAAGACTCGCACTTACCTCCCTCATCACCCCATCCATAAGCAAACTGAAAAAGTATAGTAACATCATACAACTCTGCTGCAGACCAACCTTCCCTTAGAACCATTCACTCTCCTCTCTTCCTACTCATACACATCCCTTGCACCCTTGATAAAAACTTCAATGCTTCTAGCAGCTTACCTCCCACATCATATATTCTTAAGACCTTCCAAAAGGCATCTTTAACAACCCTACCATATGTTTCCTCCAGATCCAAAAATAATGGGAAAAAACAAGAGAACAAATAAGAACATCAGTGAAGGGAGCAAAAGGGGAAGTAGTAATAGGTAGTGATGAAGGGATGAGGAAATACAATGAGTATCTTGAAGGACTGTTGAGTGTGTTTGATGAAACATTGGCAGACGTTGGGTGTTTGGGTTGGGATGGTATGCCAGGTGAGAGAGTAATGGCAAGGGCTGGAGTGGATGGTATTGAAGATGAATTTATTAAGCATGGATGTGGTAAGGATTTTTCAATGTATGTATGATCACAGTGAGGTGCCTGAGGATTGTTGGGATGCATGTATAATGCCACTCTATAAAGGGAAGGGGGATAAAGGTGAGTGTTCAAACTAGAGAGGCATAAGTTTGTCTATACCTCATAAGTTGGATGGGAGGGTATTGATTGAAAGGGTGAAGGCATGTACAGAGCATCCGATTAGAGAAGTGTGGTTTCAGAAGTGGTAGAGGATGTGTGGATCTGGTGTTTGCTTTAAGTAATTTGTGTGAAAAAGACTTAGAAAAACAGATAAAAGCATTACACCTGAAAAATCTTACAATGCACTTAAATATTTCATTATTAATTAAGAAGATAAATTGAATATGTATTTTCTTCAAATCTGTCACTACTGTGAAAACTTAGTGTTGTTCTATGAATTTCTACTATAATTCTTGAACATCACTCTGTGAATTGTTGTTCTATGGATGTGGCCTATATTTCATTTGTCTCCCAGAGTCCCAAGCAAGACTACTGAACAAAAGTTGCCTTGGATTGCTTCCACAGGTGAGCTGAACGAGGAAGTCTTGTGAACATTACATTTTGCAAACATTAAAGACATTATCTTAATTGAGAGTAACATTGCAAAACCTCATACAAATATACCTCTGAAAGTGAAGTCACCTTTGGAAAGGCTTTATCATCATGAGCAGATGTAAGGGTAAAGTCTCGTCAAAGAGCTTCTTGCTCTTTGCTTCTACCTTCTTTTATGTGCTACTGAGAACAGTGCAGATTTGGAGTTGCAGAAGCCCCTAGAGAAACAGTGCTAAGTACAACCAGGACCCCTTTAAATAGAGGTCCTTGGGTAATCACAAACTGATATAAATAAACAATCTTCCTATCACAACTAGTGAGAGAATCCATGAAAATGTAGACAAAACTACCTACCAGAATGGTCGCCTCCTAAACAACTCGCAATGAATGAGGCTCTAATCACAAGCTGAGATGACTTGAATCCAACAGGCATCAGTTAACTCCTGCCTTCACAGTGTAACATACTCATTTTCAGGTAACAAATCCAGTGGTTCTTCAGTTACAGCAGGCCATCCTGCAATGCACCAGATTCATCAGTGAAAATTAGACTATTAAAGTAAGTGTTGTGAATACTACTGATGGACTGATTGTGGAGAAATCATTTCACAAGCCTTTTAACTTAGAGGACATTTGGATTTTCTGCAGGTATCTTTTGTAAGACTGAAAAGTACTGGATGCAATAGTTGAACTACATTTAGGATAAAATGTGAAGAGTCAAACCTATGCTTCCCTTGTGTTCTGTAGTGAGCTGTGTTCTTTAATAAGTCTGCTTACAATATGACACAAATCTTCAAATTAAATGTTCCTACCTAATCTATACAAATCGTCTTCCCCAAATACTAAAGCTATATTTTCATTTTAAGTGTCTCATGAATTACATATACCTTTAGTACATTAACAAGTTTCTAGTTTATCCTAAGGAGAAAAATATAAATGTGAAAAGATGGCAAAAAAAGGATCAGATTCCATAACCACTCTTTATTGAAATGTCAAATGCAAGAACACATTCAATAGCCCGTCTTTATCAAATCATACCAATGAATGAAATCCATCCAATTTATTTCAAGACCTTCACACTGATGTGCCAGCCGACGCAAATCTATAATCAGCAACAAATAATATAGCACAAACATTTGCCCTTAATTGTGGACGGACATATACAAGATACATTAACTAATGCAATACTTAACCTAACAGCTGAAAACTTATCACTCAAAAGTGCCTGAGCTAAAACAAATTCTAATTTCACATTGATGATGAAAGAAAATTGGAGCTTTCTTTAAAGCCACAGGTAGTATACTCATACAAGTAGTCTGGGATTCTGATTTTCAAACAATTATCATTAAAGTTTATTATAAAGAAAATTCACTGAACACAATACAGTATCTATGGTTTAAATATATAACCATCACCTTCATGACTGGTGCCATTATTTCTCGTACACTTTAGTGAGACACTTGTTCTCAATAAAACTATAAATGGTGAAATAATTCTGGACTGCAAATAATAGTTTGCCAAATGTCCAAAATAAAACAGTTGCTGACTGATGTACCATATAGAATATCAGAAACTACCAAAAGG
The DNA here is from genome assembly GCF_036320965.1 of Panulirus ornatus. NCBI lineage: Eukaryota > Metazoa > Arthropoda > Malacostraca > Decapoda > Palinuridae > Panulirus > Panulirus ornatus. The sequence continues at coordinate 26,212,368 of NC_092280.1, read as the reverse complement.
ATATTCAGTTTTGTTGGTAAAACGTCAGTTAATACTCTATGACTAGAATACTTGAACTTTGTAAATATGTATCAAAATATGATTTCCTATAAAAAAATAAAGAACTTTAAAAGGAATTAAAGTGAATATCATTTTATGGTAAAATTGCATGAGTCAAATCACACCAACATCCCTTTCCTGGGTAAACTCCTGTTTACATGGTGATATTGAGATTTAATTCACTAAAATGGAACATGCTATAAGAATAATCTTTAATTCACATAAAATTCAATCAAATCAGAAAATATCTTACTCTGATGATGCAACTGTAACTCCATCCAGCAGGTCTACACATACTAATAACTGTAATGTTTATGGAATATTAACCCCTCATAACAAGTAATGTTTATGGAATATTAACCCCTCGTAACAACAGTCAGTGGTATATCAGCAAAGACTGTTTGCTAATGACACAGGGCTGGAGGCAGATTCAAGTCAGAAAATGCTGAGTCTGGAAGAGTATGTGAAAGGAGAATGCTGAGAGTAGATATGAATAAGAGCAAGGTTAGTAGGTTCAGTGGTTAAAAGAGAAAGGTTATTTGGAGTGTGTGTCTAAAGAGAGAAAATATGGAGGAAGTAGAGTTTTAGGTACCTGGAACCATGGGAAATGAAGTGAGCCATACGGTAGGTGAGGAGGCAAAGATCTGGGGACACCAAGGGATGTTTAAAAAGAGGTAACTATCCTCATTTGGCTCTTTCCTCTGATCCATCTTTTAAAACTGGAATTCATGAAGGGGAACATTTGCAGTTTCTTGATCCTGCCTCTCTTAGTCACTTCTACAACATGCAAAGAATATGTGGGATGTATTCTTTATACCCTGTATACCCACTGGCTGCCTAGCAACCACAAACATTCAACACTAACACAATGAAACAGAGATCATCCTAAAACAATATCAACTCAATACACTCTGCACTAAATTCTATGGAACTGCACTACATCCCCTCCCAACCGAACCACTCCATAACTAAACATCAAATCCATCTTGAAATAAAAAGCTCATCCCTGCCACATACTTCAGCAACCTCTACCCACAAAGTCTCCCACCCCTAGCAAATATAACACTAACAAAAAAACACAAACACTGAAAAAACCCAACAAGTACATAGCAACTATCTCAACTAAGTCTTACACTCTGTACCACCAGACATCCATACATCACAAGCCACACTCCCCAGCTAAACATGAGTCACATCTTCCCATCTATTCTCTGGACATCACCCATTCCAACACCACTACAAATACTGTTTCATTCTCACAATGAAGACCCCAAACACTTAATGACTATATCGCCCTAAACTGTCCCCTCATAGACACACTCACAATATGACCTAATGTACCAACAAAGACATTTCCTGATTGGCATGGGATCCTCATAAGGGTAGAAGGCACTCCTGGGACATGAGGTATATAGTTTAAGCATAAACACATGATGTGAATACTTTCAACTGTATTGCTATTAAATAATTTTCCCCCTAATGGTAGGGTTACTCAGGACTCTGCTCTGTTTACAAAATTCTTCTACACATCAAAGATCTTCAATTAACCTTTCATAACTCAAATTCCAATGCAGATGACACGTTCTCCAAACGTCTTCCCACTTTCTTATGCCTACCAAGCTGCTGTAAACCTCCCTGTGTAATGGCTTACTGCTACTTCCACTTCTAATTCTGATCTTGCAACCATTAACTGCAGTCTAATTTTTTTATGCTTCACTGCCATTTCCCACGTTAGTGAGGTGGTGCCAGGAACAAACAGCATATCAACCCCAGTATAACACATTATTCCAATTCACTCTATCCTGTGAATGCCTTCCACATTCCTGCATGTTCAGGCTCCAATTGCTCAAAATATTTTTTCACTCCATCCTTCCTCCTAAAATTTGGTCTCCCCATTCTCCCTGTTCCCTCCATTTCTGAAATATATATCCTCTTTGTCAACCTTTACTCACTCATTCTCCCCATACATCCTAAGCATTTCACCACAGCCTCTTCAGTTCTCTTCACCACACTCTATTTATCATTACCACTCCCCATACATGCTAAGGATTTCACCACACCCTCTTCACTTCTCTCCACCATACTCTATATATCATTACCACACATCTCTCTTACCCTTTTATTGCTTCTGTGATCAAACCACCTTACACCACAGACTGTCCTCAAACATTTCATTTTCAACATATCCACCCTCTGCTGCACATCCTTAACTAATGCCCATGCCTCACACCCTTATAATATTTTTGGGACTACTATTCCTTTAAACACCAATTTTTGCCTTTGCAGAAAAAATTCTTTCAACACATTCTTCAGCACTAATCAACCTGTGCCTCAACCCTGCTTAATCCAATAACTTTGCTTTTATTCACATTCATTCTCAACTTTCTCCTTTCAAACGCTCTTCCAAACTCAGTCACTACTTTCTGCAGTTTCTCACTCAATTCTGCAACAAGTGCTATATCATCAGCAAACAACAAATGATTCACTCTCCAGACCCTTTCAAACCCCACAGACTGCATACTTGCACCTCTCTCCAAGATTCAAATTCATCTCCCTCACCACTCCAACAATAAACACACTGAACAAACATGGTGACATCACACATCCCTGTTGCAGACCAACCTTCACTTGAAACTATGCACTTTCCTCTCTTCCTACTCATACACATGCCTTACATCCTTGATAACAACTTCTCACTGCTTCTGGCAGCTTTCCTTCCAGATAGTATATTCTTAAGACCTTCCACAAGGCATCTCTATCAATATTTATATTATCTAATTCAATGGCTCCAAGATCCACACTTTGACAGCCTCACAAAAACAAGATGATTCACCTCCCTCAACACTTTGATAAAACCCCTTAAGCAACTTACTCTCATTTTCCAAGGACATCTCTCGGAGATTATGGGGAAAACACATCTCTGACATGAGAAGCATCATGAATATTTGGCTTTGTCCATTGTATTCATCCATACTTTCCTCTTTTCCAACTTCTTACCTAATACAAAAGCCACACATATCCAGAGAAGGTAGACTACAAGGTCAAAAACTATTTGCATTACCAATGTTCACTCCCCACTAGGCCCCCAACCCACATTAATATCCATACATCAATCTCTTTAACAATACTTTTATGTCTAATGTTCACAGGCAATTTCATCCATCATCCCACCACAGTATGAGGCCACCCTGTCACCCCCCCACCACTAATGATCTGTAAGGCAATCATTTATCAAAACAATCTCCCTTACCTCATCACGTATCCCTCGCATTTCCTGCAGGTGGAATTCCCTCATTTCATCTACCTTATAGTATGTATTCAACAACAGATTAAGTCTTGAATATATAGGCAACTTTTGTTTCTCAATTAACTCTAACTTCTATGATAGTCTTTGTCTGCATACAGATCATGGACACTGATACTTTCACTAGGATAGAGGAGCTCTGTGTTTCTCCCATAGTTTCTGACCAGAAAAAAGTAAGTTGCTGTCTTATAGGGGTAAAGTAATACAGACACTTTATATTCAGACAGGGCAAAGAGTAAGATCCTGTCTTATCATTAACTACAATGACCAATATCATATATGTGAACCCATCTCCTGTACAGAATAAATACCTTTAGGGATTCTTTTTCTTAGCTAACAAGGTTGCAATTAATACTACAATAGCGGTATTAGCTGGCTAGGCAATGAAACATTCCTACCTGTAAAATGGATAATTTACCGATTGCCATTACATGATAAATCAAGACCAGCAATGCTGGAAAGATCCTTGACAATACATAATAAATTACTAAAATGATGAAATGGTAACTTAAGAGCCAAGTATGAAATTTCTAGGATTATCATACATTCATGAAACATTTATGTTATCATTTACATCTACCACCTGAGTTAATCAATCAAGACAAAGAAAAAATATGACAAAGAAAAAACCTAAAAATCACAAACTACCCAACATGTAATCCCTAGGGATACATAGTTTAACTTTATCTAAAAATAAATTCAGTCAGTTGTCTCACTAATTTCCAAAGCTTGGGACCATGCTTATTTCAATTACAAATTTTGCACAAGAGATAGTCATTCCCTAACCACCCCACCAGCCAATGTTAATGTATGTAAATCATTGTTCTCATGCTCTTAATAGCTACCACTACTATTGTGATAGTGTTCTGGATTTGCCTTATGTAATCTCGATTACAAGATTACTATTATCCATTATTTCCCACTGAAACATTTGCATGTCATTTCTGTGCTGACTGGTAACTTAATCTTCAAAATACCATGCTCTATTTCATATTTTTGACGAATATTTGCCATATTCTTTTTTATAGGACCCAACAGAAACCTTTTTGGTGGAATCACAAACATGACAACAGCACAGATGCCCAACCATAACAACATGAAGTCTATTGAGCTTCCTACCCATTCATGCTTGCAGGTGAAGTGCTCAGGCCAAACTAACTTCATGGCTCTGTTTCTCCAACTTTTTTATCATAGAATCATGCACACACATACCACTTTTTTTTTAGTCACCTCTTCAGCCTTAGTTAGGTAGTGTCACAAATAAGTGAATGAGCTTTAGTGGTAAAATTTTCACTTGACTCCTTCTGTTCTGTTAGAAAGTGACAGTGTGTGATGGGGGGATTTCCAGCCAAAGCCATTTGTGACTGTTGATGTCACACCAATGTCACCATGTGCTATTACACTATCTCTTTCTTGACGAAATCCTTAAGCCAAAGAGTATTACACAATGTATTCTTCATTTCTTTATATCACTGACAAACTGCACTTGTAACAATGGACCTCTATGGTGTAGCAGTTGGTGATGCTGACCATGACACATTCATGGGCTGCCTAGGATACAGCCTACATAGGTGTGAATCCCGATCTTAACTGTTAGCCCATATTCAACTGAGCTGTTCCTTCTCCCCTAGTCTTATCAATAAATGGGCACTTGGATTAGGCTAGGGTATATACAGAGCATCAGTGAGATGGCCTTGACTGGGGCTAACATAATCTAATATGTATTCAATATACAAAAAAAAAAATATGGTAAAATATTATTTAAAAAACAAAAAGTGAAGAAAATCAATAAATAACTAAGAACTACTGTTTTCATGAATGGAATATGAACCTCGATAAAGCATGTTTTGTCCAGCCACTCCATTTCTTCATGAAATCAGTTAAAACTAGCATCAAAACATTTCTTACTCTTACCAGAAGTAATTTACATATGCAGTGTGTGATATGGAGCATATCTTTCTATCCTTTGATAATAAATAAATGAAAGTGGAGAGGTCTAAGGTCAGGGAAAATGTATGGATAATCAACATAAAAGTAGTTATAATGCTTGTAATTATTCAGAACTACCTGCCACAACACAAAACCCACAAAAACCTCATCAAACTATCCCCTTGCAGCCAAATTTGTTAATTTTCAGCATTACATTTGACATATACCAGAAACACCCATGACTGAGTGCTGTATCAGCTAATAAAATACAAATTAGATAACACAGTTGGCAGCACCATCATCTTGCCTTCCCAAATTAGACCTCCCATGAGAACAACAGAAGCAAGCAACATTGATGTATAGTGTTTCCACTATAAATCTCAGCTGCTAGGGTAAGTCATGTTAAATTTTCACAGGTTCAGTTGATATCTACAGATATTTCACCTACTTTTATATCAATCAATCCCCCACTTTCCCCGATTGTCATAGCCCTCCCCGCTAACACTACAAAATCTCACAGCACCAGTCTACACCACATCTACTAAGTGTGGGGAATGTACTGACATTTCATATAATTTCTTAAAAAAATAATGTGATAAAGCATTCTCTGCCATTACCTATTTGGAAGTAGCTGTTATTTTGCTCTTTATATTAGGGGAAAAGACAGAATTTCTAATTTGGCTAATGTATTTTCAAAACTCATTTGTAGGCTATAAATTGGTTATAAATATGAGTATGGCCCAGTTAATTTCAAGATCTGCTTTTCCATTCACTGTGCAATATATTATCCTCTTATCAGATATTTACTTATTTCAATGACATGAGCTGTTTGCAAAGCTGAGTAAATCTTGCACTGTACAATGCTCAGTTTTTATCTAATAAGACATATAAGATTCCCCAGAATCTTGAAATATTCAACTTCCTCTTCACTCCCAGAAATAAAAAAGTATTCAGTAGATTCCACAATCTAGCAGAAACACAAAATTTTCTTTTCTATACGATTTTATTGATAACAGAATAAACAATGACATGATTCACTGAATAACATGTCATTTACATTACAATGCAAAAAGGGAAACGAGTATTATCAAGGTGTCATCCACCACTGTCACTGTCCAGTTCAACATTAGGCAACTGCTGACTGGGTCTCTCCAATAAGTGGACCTCCCTTGAGTCCAAGACTGCTTCTTCTTTCTTATAAAAGTTGAAACTTATGCCTCTTACCTTTGGAATACCTTTGTAACCATTAATAATACCAATATATTCCATGTAAAGAAGTACTCTGTCTGGAATATAATGACTAAAGTACAATTTTGTTACTCACCAGATCTTACTGTCCAGGATAAGTTTATCAGGGACTTAGCTAAAAGGAGACTTCCATCCTGACTTTCTTTGGATAATACTAGGGCCACAAGTAAAATCAATACTTGTATAATTTTTCTTTTTTTTCTTTAAATCACTGGTAAAACTATAAGCTCTCAAAATCTTGGTTTGAATTTCAGCAGAATTTTGATATGAGAATTTTACACAGCCATGATATATATATCGATGTTACAAATTATTTGAAAGCCCTTACAGCCCAATTTTCTACAAATACACTTGAAAGAACCTCTTTATTTACCATGGCTCTAACGTGTTTCAGGCAGACATATACATATATAGAATGAGAGCAAATTACATTAGCGTACATCTCTTAAACACCCTTATAACACCTAAATAACTTCAAGAAACTAAAGAGGCCACATCTAACATGTGAATACAGGAAAGGAAAGCTGAACAGTGTAAAATCACTCACTATGCACGAGACAGGGAATGAAGTTTACCATGATGATTACACAAAGTACTCGGATGATATTCAAAATCTTTAACACTAAAAATCAAAATCATGATGCTAAAGAGAAGTCATGATACACTGACAATATGATGATGATCATGTCTACTGTCTATTTTAGTATCTTCATGATTTCTGAAAACAGAAAAAAATTTTTGAAATAAATATATACATCCTATAACTGGTATAAGGCACTTATTTACATTTTTATTTGCTGTAGGAAGTGTGCAATAGAAAAGAGCAGCAAAAATCTGAAAATATGGAACAGCTAATAAAATGACTAAAACTGGGAATGGAATGTCTCCAATATGATGCCAAAACTGCCAAAATGGTACATCTGAACCTGATGAATCATGCAGCTTGGAATGCTCTAAGGAAAAGAGGGCATACTGATCAGCAATGTCCAGAAAATAGTACACAACTGCAACGGAGGATGCCAGGTAAAAAGCAAGGCAAAGCCATGCCATCCGTTGTCGGAAATTCATGGTTCCTTATGTTCTGTAACGAGGAACACGAGGCTTCATATCTCTTCTATATTTCTCGTGTTGAAGAAGGAGCAGAAGGATCTTCACATCCACATGCTGATGAAAGAAGGAAAAGTGTTACAGTACTCAAAGAAATACATAGTACAAAAAAGCTTACTAAAATCAGAATATTCATGTTTCAACAAAATTTACCATGTTAATCTCTTAAATCTCTAAAGTTATGGATCTAAATATAAGATGGTGTTATTCTGATTCATCTAACAGTAGATGAAAATCTTCCATGATGACATTCTAATGCCAAGGATCAAACAATTGTAACTGAAGTATTTTGAAATAGTTTTGTTAGTTGAACTTGCTAACATATGTAAAGGAACTCCTAGATGTTTAAGCTAATGAAATCAAGTAAAAATAAAATGTTCCTCCTACTAGATGAGGTAACTCAAAGATATGAAGAGTAATAATGAGGGGTAAAAATGAGCGGGAGACTATTATTACAATTTGTATATCATATGGAGAGAGTTTTACACTAGCACTGTTAGTGTACTGCTACATTCTAGAGAGGGTATAGCATTTATTGTACAAGGATTTTGTGAAGTGAAAAAATAACCAAACTAAACCAATATACCTTAATTACTTACTTTATTTTGGTGGATGCAGCCAGAAGAGAAACTTATGAAGTATTCGTTCTTGTTTCACAAACTGCCTAAGATTAGGTTCATGGTACTATTTATAAAACAGAAGTCCCTTGAATCCACTAGGGTCATGTTCCAGGAGAATTGGCAAAATCCTAGTTGGCAAGGTACATGGCCTATGCAAAGTGTAGGGGTGAGGTGATTGGGTTAAAAATAAGCACGTTTTACTTAAAAAAAAAATGCTCATTCTATAAATCAACAAAGAAACGATGTACAAAACTGTGACATAATAGTATACGATGGTAGTACGGTATGTCACCACTGAAACCATGCCTCCATACTCCCACAGACAGCCAGCCAGGTATGCCTCAAAATAGGCTTCCTTGTTGCTTTCTGAAGTAATACATCCTGGTTATGATACTCCTGCTTCTCCCTTTACATGGTAGTGCGCTGGGCTGGGCTACAAGTTCCCTGCAGCCTCAGCACACACGCCCAATGTATTGAAAAAAATCTGGAGGTGCTTTGGTGAACTGTGAATGCCCATAACTTGATGCCACAGTTGGTAAAATAATATACATTACCCTAAAAGAGTATATTCAATACTGCAGAGGGCAGGGCACCTCTGATCTTGCCTACATACCCAAGCAATTTTTGCCATTCATGTTAGAGATAATATTGAAATGAGGGAACTGAGATTAGATCAGTTTTCATTTGAATATTCTCATTAATAAAAGTGTAAAAGTATTGTATTATCATGTTAAGCTGGTTTCGTTTGGTTATGATAACTAGGTTTTCCTATTACTTAAAATTTTTACCCCATAATATTCTTTACTTAAAACCCTGCCTACTTTATCAGGTTTCAGTAATTCAAATCAATGAAATAAAACATTAAAAACTGAAAAATCAAATCTGCAGACAATCCAAAAAGTGAGGTAGGGATATGGTAATTCTTCTCACATGTACTATCAGCATTATTCTACAAAAGCACTTAGCAATATTAATGTCTTCCCTACACATCATACAGGATGAGAATTTCCAACAGCTTTACTATCTGCTCTGTCACATGCCTTTTCTAAATCCATACATGTTGCATAAATTTTAATTTTTCTGTAGAAAATTTATGTGTTTGGCAATACATCCAAACTAGCTTGCAATCCTGAGTGATTTTGCTCTGCTTAAAAAGTATAATGTTTATTTCACAACATCAATTACTGCAGAGATGGTAAGTGTTATTCATATCAAGGAAAATAAGGGGATGAAAAACATAAGTATGAGTGGAAAAACTTGGTAAAAATCAAAGACAGGAAAAACCTCACTTAACTCCTAAAGTTGGCAAAATTCCTTTTATTCTTAATATCATATAAAAATTAAGTATTTGTTATAGCTGCTACTTGCAAGCCATTGTTATACATCATGTCCATAAAGACATAAATAAATTCCATCACACACAGTATCTCACCATGTGACATCATGCAACAGAGGGCATATTTCATCTACAGTGTGGTACTGAGACTTATGGTGAATCTCATCTGTTGATTACTTTGTTTCAAATGTCAAAACTAAACCATGAAAACGTTTGCAGTACGGTATCATACACATGGGCTAATAAGCTACAGAATATATTCATACTAAAGCATAATGTGTAACAATATGCTGCAAATGGCAACATAACATTCAGATATCTTTTTCAATACTATCAAAAATACAGTAAATATTGGCTGTTCTGGGATGTTAGGTAAAGTTTCTACAGATTTTGTTGGATTTTCTAAAACATTACAACGAACTGCTCCAACCACACCCCACAACTCTACTACTGAGATTCTGAATACCTTCACTTTTATTCTTATACGCCATCATTTTACTATCTATTTTTACGAATCACAATATCAGAGGGATGAAAGTAGAAAGCTTAAGGGATGAAAGTATAAAACTTAACTTCCAAGTTCAATGAAAAGCTCAGAGGATCCATTGCAGTACAAGGTGAGGCTGTGGTGGTGTGGTGGAAAATGCCACGGAGGTTTGCGGCACTACGTGCACTGGTTGTGGAAAGAGAAGCACAGGATGATGATACGAATATCTAAGAAACCTGAGGTAGGATTAAAAGAGACCTTGGACGAGGGCACTGCAACTGTCAGGAAATAATGTTGAACACAGGGCAAAGATAGCATAACAGAAACCTGTAGGAGGAAAGCGAGTAGAAAAATAATGATCAAGCGCGCGAAACTGAACTGGAATTCTACCAGAGTACATGATTCCCGTCAAAATTACCTTTTCTTGTATTATCACTTCACTAATGATCAAAACAAGACTTGGGTCGTTCAGCCTTCTGAGCCATTCCTTGCCGCGTTAGATTCCACTGTGTCCCAGCTGATGCCTCCCAACTACACAACCGCCTTATGAATGTAAATACTCATGACGTCACACCAAAGACCATAAAGATAAAACAAACTGCCTAATAACTGATGAGTTTATTCAAAACAATGTAAACCATGAAATATCAAGATATTTCTTATTGTAAACCAAAGAACTTCAAGATCAAAGTAAACGTTTGTAAATTCAGTAGTTGAAATCCAAAGGACCTGACGAATTTCAGGCAGACTTGCATTTTAATAACCTTATTTTGTACATCTTAATTTTTCAATCTTGTTCGTGCATTGTGGTTAAGTTGGTTCATTAATGAATGTATAATAAGTTTAGCAAACCAACTGAACACGATGGTATAACTCTTTGGTATGATGGCTTGGCCTTTGACATGATCTTTACGGATCAGACAATTTAACATCGGGATACGCACCGTCCTGTTCATTGGCCATATCAGTTATAAAACAAAATTGTGCATTATAAAGATTATTTTGCAATGTACGAGATTAGTTCAAGCCTAAAAAGGAGAGGTGAAATGGCGTATATACCACGTAATCTGGATCATCTGAAGAATGTCTGCCACCATCGACGTCTTTAGTGTCTAAATTAGTTTGAATTAGATTAGGTTTGTGCCCTAATATCAAAATCGTTATGTCACCGCCGAATGAGATCCTCCATATCATATCACTGTTGGATAGGACGGTGCATGTCGATTATCAACAATTAAAAAAAAAAAGCTTCAGCCGGTGTGAAAGTGTCTGACTAAGCCTTCACATCAATCTTTACGTTCTTTGTAATAGATAGATAAGAAAAAATAAACGTATGCTAACATGTTTTAAAAACAAATTGTCCTTGCGCTTGAAAGTTTTCCATGTCCGTGGTGGTTAAAGCTACCAACGCTTCATACTTAGAATCAATAACTTTTTCGTTGAGAGCGAGATCAGAATGATAGGCATAATATATGCTAAACATATGGTGTCTATTCTAGGTATCTGGGGGAAAATGAATAAAAATTATGATGTCTGTTTCCCCTATGTTTATATTTTGAGCCCGTATGCCTTTCGCGGTCAAGGCGGGCGGCGGGCTTCTCTGGTTGACAAGATTACGCGGAAACAAAACATCCAAAAACCCCTGTATTAGAGTGCATAAATGTGAAGGCTGTAGGAATAGCCTGTTTGCTTACATGATTTGTTTCACACCTGAAAACCTAAACAACTTTGGCTAAGAAGTGGCTATATCAATGGTGAAATGTGAAATAAAGTTGCCCAAGACCAGAATACATCAAGGGTGAAATGTTTTATATATATATATATATATATATATATATATATATATATATATATATATATATATATATATATATATATATATATATCAGTAATAAACTACAGTAAAATGGTTTGTGCGTTTGCCCAGGAATATCAACACAGACATGAATTAAACATCATTTGTCCAAGAACGGAATACAACAGTGACATTCATACAGTGATTAAGACGAAGACTAGTGAAATGTGCTACAACACTGGTTGGCCATAATCAAGGTATGTACACCTACAGTAAAATATAACGGCAGTGGATTCTGTAAAGGGTGAAGGGTAACTAAAGGTCCCCCTGTATACTTCTAATTCGTCATATCCTTGATTATGTTAAGGGGTAACTTCAATTACGGACGTGGTAAACTTCAATCACAGACGTGGAATCTTTAATCACGGACGTGGTCATCTTCAGTCGAAGACGTGGATTTTTAGTCACGGACGTGGTCAACTTCAGCCGCAGGCGTGGGATCTTTAATCATGGACGTGGTCTACTTCAGTCGCAGGCGTGGGATCTTTAATCATGGACGTGGTCAACTTCAGTCGCAGGCGTGGGATCTTTAATCACGAACGTGGTCAACTTCAGTCGCAGGCGTGGGATCTTTAATCATGGACGTGGTCAACTTCAGTCGCAGGCGTGGGATCTTTAATCATGGACGTGGTCAACTTCAGTCGCAGGCGTGGGATCTTTAAGCACGGTCGGAGTAACCGTCACTTGGGTGGTAACTTCGATTTCGGACGTAGTCATGGGTTTGGTGATGACATGTTAACTTCATTCACGGAATTAGTAACTTTAATTATGGAAGGACAGATACATAATCCCATTGGAGTTTGTATAGAATAAACCTATATTGGGTACATATTAACTCTCATCATGGACTGGATGGAACCTTGAGCATTGCACTTAAATTCCTCACAGTCAGGACACTCCGACAGTGCTATAATCTGCACTTTAGCTCCCCGCTCAAAAAAAAAAAAAAAAAAAAAAAACTGCGAATATCAGTATTGCAATATGTTGCAGGTAGGCCTGTATTACCTTAATATTCAGTATTATGTACATGCATGAACTTTTGAACTGTGTAATGTATTAGTTGTTGTAGATAGTATGAATAAGCCTTTTTGACATAATTATAGGCAGATTCGTGTGTGTGTGTGTGTGTGTGTGTGTGAGAGAGAGAGAGAGAGAGAGAGAGAGAGAGAGAGAGAGAGAGAGAGAGAGAGAGAGAGAGAGAGAGAGGCTCTTACAAGTGGTTCTGCAAACTACAACGTCAGAGCTAACCCTTACATTAAGAAAGTTCAATTGAACAAATTTCAGTCGCAAACACTAGGATGCATTTGCCCCTTCTCTTCGTTATAAGGAATTTATGTGGCTTCTGCATCTTTATTCTAAATACAAGGCAAAACAAAGTACAGTACAGTTGTGTGACATACAATCTCACAAATTTGAAAACCTCAGTATGTAGGCTGGCATCAAGCACTGGTACCACTGTGAACTGCCCGTTTAGTATGGAGACTAGGCTACTCTGTTCTAAGCCGGCCATAATGGGGTAAAAATTTATGTTCTTAATTTCAGATTGATCATTTGTGGAAAGTGGTTTCACGTTCCAAACGATTAGCTTTTCTAGGTATGAATGGCAGTAATCAACTGGCCCTGATTAATCACATCTGGTTACATATGCCTATTATGATCGGACGTTGGGAACTGCAAAAAAAAAAAAAATCTTGCCCTGAACATAGACAAACCCATTTCTTTTACGCCGATTCTTGATACTCATGGTTGTGGTTCACCAGCTCCTACGGATAAGTGGTAGATAACCCCTCTAGTGATACAGAACCGTTGCCTCCAGAAAAACCATAGAAATGCATTCGTTACTGCGCGTTACATTCATTACGCTCCAGTCGAGGAACTCAGTTGTACATCGTGCTTTTTTAAAACCCATTTCCCCTAAAAACAAACTTGATTATGATTGTAAAGGAAAAAAAAAGTTTTCAAGATAAGGTTTGCTGTGGAGTGATCGAGTGATTATATATATATATATATATATATATATATATATATATATATATGGTTTGCTGTGGAGTGATCGAGTGATTATATATATATATATATATATATATATATATATATATATATATATTTTGTCGCTGTCTCCCGCGTTTGCGAGGTAGCGCAAGGAAACAGACGAAAGAAATGGCCCAACCCACCCCCATACACATGTATATACATACGTCCACACACGCAAATATACATACCTACACAGCTTTCCATGGTTTACCCCAGACGCTTCACATGCCTTGATTCAATCCACTGACAGCACGTCAACCCCGGTATACCACATCGCTCCAATTCACTCTATTCCTTGCCCTCCTTTCACCCTCCTGCATGTTCAGGCCCCGATCATATATATATATATATATATATATATATATATATATATATATATATATATATATATATATATATATATATATCCCTGGGGATAGGGGAGAAAGAATACTTCCCATGTATTCCCTGCGTGTCGTAGAAGGCGACTAAAAGGGAAGGGAGCGGGGGGCTGGAAATCCTCCCCTCTCATTTTTTTTTTAATTTTCCAAAAGAAGGAACAGAGAAGGGGGCCAGGTGAGGATATTTCCTCAAAGGCCCAGTCCTCTGTTCTTAACGCTACCTCGCTAATGCGGGAAATGGCGAATAGTATGAAAGAAAGAAAGATATATATATATGTTTGCTGCAGTCAATATTTATCTTGGTCTTTTTCAGCTCTGAAATTCACCCTAGACTTGACGCTGCGACAGATCAAACGAAGCCACTCATTATGGACGAGGGCTACTGGACACTTCGGGTGGGTAGCTGGACGACTTGTCCGTGTTTGTGGGTGGGTAATCGAACGCAGGCGGGTATACAGGATTTGTTACGTAGAGAGACGAAGGCTCCAGTCTTGTTATACCTGTATCCAGTGTATCGGGTCGGTGCTGGTATGGTGGCAAGATTCCGGATGATTGGTAGTTGTGTGGTGGAGACAAGGTTGATGGATCCACGGATGACGTAGGATTGGCAGTAGCATCAGCCATTGTGGGCGGATTGGCGCTTGGAGGGAAGGATAAGGGTCGGATGCTCAACTTAGCCAAGGAGAAGTATATGTCCATGCCGTAGATAGGGACGAGTAGGAGGCAGAACGCACCACAGGCCACCAGGTTAGAGGACCAGCTGCTGGACATCAGTAGGATGGAGGACACGAACAGACCAAGGCAGTAGTAGGAATTCAGAAGCAACTCCTGTGGAGGGGGGGAAAAACGCAGCGTTATACAACTTAATTCTCGCCATCCTTCACCTCCGTACACCTCAATATATACCACCTTCATCATACTTACCATAGGTGATTGCTGGTTCTGGGAGTAGCCCATGAGATAGAGGCAGAGGAAGAGGATAGCGTTGATGAAGCATCCTAGAATGATGCTAGAGGCGAAGAACCCCCATCCCCACAGGGTACTGAAGAATGTTGCTATGGCCACGATCAACATTATCTGAAAACATTTGCACGTGTTTTTTATTTCTTTTTTTCTTATTTTTATGGAGGTTCTAGTCACGAACAACATTCCATATCAAGGCCGGGCCTTAATTGAAATATAGAGAGGTTAATGAAAAGGGAAAAGGATAAGAAAATTGGAAAGTATTTACGAATTTCTGGTGAAAAAACGTGTTTTATAATGTGCCAGATTGCAGTTATTGGAAAAGATATAAGAGGGTTGAGAGTTCGAAAGCTTCGAAGTGTAGGGAAAGAAACAGTCATCAAAACGGCCTACCCTTAAGTTGCCAAAGGCTACGCAGTAAGCATGTAACACAGCAGCTTGCCGCGTATTGTATGGTCTAGCTAATGGAGGGGTCACACAAGCAACCAGCTCCCGGTAGCTAAAGCCAAAGTAATACCTATATTTTCTCCTTATGTCCAAACCATTTCAGCAGTCGGCCCTTTTCAATCAACTGCGCTCATGCCACGCCTCTTGCGCTGCTCAATCAGCCCTTTTTCGAGCATTTAATTTCGAATACATCCCCTTTTTATTTATTTTGAAGTAAAGGCCCACGACTCGTTGCCATTCAACACTTTCGGAACCACTATACATCTCATGCTCCTTAATGCAGCAGGAACTTAGCCCTCTCCTCCACTCTATTTTTTTTCCATTCCTCTCCACGTCCATTTCGAAGTAACTAAAACACTCCCTTTCTGGACGTACATAGACAATCCCGTCTCTCACCCCCCTGCTGCACCTCATTACCTTACTTTTATTCACATCTGATCTTACTTTCAACTTTTACACGTTCTTCCTTTCTCAGGAGTCTGCTTTCAGAACTGTCATCTGTTAACAGCAACCGATTCACTCACGACAATTGTACATCCTATCTCAACCTCAACATACCGTAGGGACATGCCTTACTTCAACATCTACATTTACCCCCACTATTTAGTCCACTGGGAACCTCTCAGTTTCCTTTCCACTTGCACACATGCCTTGTTCTTAGAAAAAGAAATGCATGTAGCTTTCCATTTGCACCAACTATACGTACCCCCTTCCACAAGTGCCTCTTTCTCAATCTAATTATACGCAATCTCTAAAGTCCATACTGTCACATACAAAATCCCTCATAACTCTCCAAAGTATTTCTCACAAACACCTGATCCTCACATCTAACTCACCTCGACCCACACTGCTCCTCTCCAATTTTGTATATGTTAATCAGTATTTGTTGTTCAAATGCATGCTTTTATACTTACGATTTCCAAAATCTTCAGAAAAACTTGCGGTTGTTTTAGTGTGTTCATGTCTGCCATTCCGTTTATTCAAGCTAGGCTTCTGTGCACTGCTCTTGATTACAAACTTGTCGACCTTACACTTAACCTTGGGTCTCACACTTGTGATAGAGCTTACACTCTTATTAGTCCTTGCATTTGACTTAGCCTTTAAGGTCGATTTAGGCTCGTAAATTGACGATGAGGTAGATTCCAGAGTTGAGGCTTAGACACTCACTTTTCAGCCTGATCTGCGGATGGAATGGAACGTGTCATTCAGGATGCAAATTCACTAATAAATAAAATGCAACTTCACCTATAGATAAGGAATGCTATATAGATCCTTATGTGATATAAGCAGTATTGCAATTTAAAACCTATTTGCAAGTAATACTGACAACATTGTCGCCGTTCATGCAATATGTTTATCATCGTTTTGGGGGTGTGATAGTAATCGATAAATTGGGTTCAGCTCTAGCTCTCGAGCACATGACGACCCTCGAACACCAGAGTCAGATGACCCTTGGAAACGATGGCCTAGGTACCCAAACCCTTAAAGTTCAGGTCAAATACCAAGGTTATGCTGCGTACCCAGGGGTCGAACTGTCGTGCTCAAGGGATATAAGTTTTTATATAAGTTTTGGTGAGGATGAAGCACCGGGGACCAAACCATGCTCAAAGAAGGGAAAACTTATCAACATAATTTAGATGATAGTGAATTATAAAAATCTTACGCTATAATTCCGGTTGTGTTGTGGATTCTCACTATGAGAAGCAATACGTCGCACGGCCTCTCGTCTTGTTTGTATGAGAATATGACAGGATGAAAAGAATGTTTCCACATGTATCCAGGTCATTATGTACGTACAGCATATAAATCAGGTGGCTGAGCTTTCATTATCAGTGGTAATTAGATATAGTTAATTGTTTCAGACTTGTTAAACCGCATGCTGGGTTTGTCAACAAAATTCAAGAGCAGGGGTTCTTGTTTTTTTTATTCATTTCTCTTATATTGAACTGTTGAGGCTTGTACCATTTGTATCTAAATTCTGACCCTCGGCGCCACTCATAAGTTGAGATCTTTGCAGCGTTTCCGTAAAATTTATGAAGGCACATTTGGATGGCTAAAATCTGTTTCTTGGTAAAGATGATTATCCGGTTCCAGTTATGTAATCACGAAATTTCTGCTGATGATATCAGCACATATATTACATCATTACAGGAGAAATACTATTGAGTAGACTGTCATGAATCTGTCAGCCAGAGATAAAATGAGATGTAATGAGAGGAAATCACTCATATGCATCAGTACCGATCTAAATCCTTCAACGACACCACACACATAAGAAGCCCGTATAAACTTGCACACACCGTTATAAGAACAATTCGATCCCAACCACTGTTAACGTCAGTGATCACTATGTAGACTGACCCCTAAGTGTTTGTGTAAAAACTGTTTAATCCCTATAGTGTGTACTTACAGTTTCATCATTTGATGTTATTGACAATGCTGATATCATACACGCTCTCACTACATAAACGGTCCTTGTTTACTTGGGCTTCAGGCCTAACCAGGGTCATTCAAGCTGTCAACGTCAATTTGATAACAAACCACCTACATGAAAATCGTTAATATCTTTTTCAAGTGTCAAAACTTATTTGGCGTCCATATACACTCACTATGTATCTGGCTCCTATACATGTTCATTTCATGAAATTTTCAAACCAGTATCAAATGTCTTTTATTTTATCATTTAATGATGTATTCGGTGGTTCCTGCATATAAACTTTACATCCAACACGATGTAGTTTTTTTAGGGATACATATTTATCGTCTAAATATAAGAACTCCCAAATGGCCATGTTGGAAATTCATTGCAAAATTTTAAGACACCTGGACAGGCGAGACCAAACTCCACTCATCTATGTACTCAAACACGATGGAAACCTTTTCCTTTTTTTCACCTGCCATTTGTTCACTGTAATCGCCAAAGCAGTTAAGCCATAAAGCTCATAGAAATCACAGCAAAAGAACGATAGTTGTTTATAACTACAAACTAGATATGGATGAGAATAAGTCATAACATCGCTATGTACCTTTACAATGGGTGAACGAACGAGTCACCTTTTGCTGGCTAGTCCTTGTTAGTTTCCTGCTTGGCTGCAGAACTTGTCCCAGTAGTCGCAAGGGCAAAGGAATGAAGGGCGTGAAGTACAGGACAAATTCACTTCCATGCACAAGAAACTAGGAAGCTTGCTGTAGTTATAGTGTCTTGCTAAGGGCGTCACCTGTGATAAGATAAATGACGAAGCCTTACACATCTTTTATTATTATTGTCGTGTGACGCTATGCTACCAAGAATCGGAATAGATATTGAAATATATTTGTTGGATAACACCCGTGTGAAGGCTAACCATTGATTCCAGTATGATAAGCCTACAGTGTTAAGTAATTAAGTCTCTATACACAGTCACAGGCAACGGTAAAGCGGCGTACATCTGGCACACACATGAAGTTTTATCCAATGGTTTTATCTTCATGTTGCCACATATCTAGTGTGTGTGATAGCTCCATCACCGTCACATGACGATTACTAACCTGTACCAGATACTACTTTTTCTTTTCTAGCTATTCTAGTTGCATTCACATAAACTCACTACGAGTATATATATAATATCCATAGAAATAAGAAATTTGGAATGTTATTGCTGATATCCTCGTCAATAGACGATCATGCCAGTTATCTGTGTTCCGTTTGCCCTAAAGTTAGGATACTTTTGCTGTCCTCCAGCGGATAATTATCGTAGTTATACACCATGTCTTCTGTTGCCTATCTGTCACATGTATTCATACGGATCTTGATTAAGATCATGTTTCAGGTGATATTGTCATCAGTGTTCAAATTTTGCTGCAGTTTAAAAAAGATAACATTAACGTTTTGAGAAGACAAGAACTTATAAGAAATAAATACCATAGAACAATTAATGCGCTTTTAGAAATAATCTATAACGGGAAAAAAAGGACGAATTTTCAAAAATTTGCTCTGACGGTAAGGGCATTAGAATATTTATAAAATGAGTCAGGATAAGAAAAGTAACGAGATCAATTTGATAACTACAGCCAACCGAACCCCAGATTTCTTGTGTCTTGCATCATGTTTGTGATGCAAAATTCAGATTTCAGATTGTGCTGATTACTGCTGCAGCGACCTTGCATCCTATCTAGAATCCATCGCCACCAAGGTCATCAAGGTGGGCTTGAGATGAAGGTCAATCAATAAACTATTTGCGTTAAGTCCCGACACTTATGAAGAGAAACTGGGTATTTTGAATGAAACATGCAGTGTTTCAGTGAATGTAAATTGACACCTGAAGGAAAGAAGAAAATTCCTTTGAAAAGGGATTAGGTGAGGCTACAGGGAAACATGCCTTTTATGAAAAAATGGCGAACGCGCTCAGGTTAACATTCTTACTTATGACCGTTTTACTACTATCACTTGACAGTTGTATGATGGCACACTGGTGGTGTCGGTGAGACTCGGTACGTGAAGCGTCTCAGCTGAACGTCTGGGATTGGATTATCTCCGGAGAGGAGTAGGTGAACTGTCACCAAAATGATTGAACGTTTCGTTAAATCTTTAGTTGTCCTCGACTGAGGAAAGGAAATGCCAGTAATGGCACCCCGAAAACGGGCTGCCATTGATAAGATCCTTTGTCGGCCTTAGTTTTGGTAGATCTTTACACACACACACACACACGCATACGAAATGAGATACTGAACTATATTAATTCAAGAATAAGTATGCGGAACACGGACAGTATAATTCAAGGGCTTAAAGGAATTTTGTACTCAAAATTCTAAGGTTATCGAAACCAGGAAACGGAGGCTACGTTGTAAAGAATATAGCTGTCACATTTTCTTCGACATTCTTGTCATAAAAGCGCTTTGAACGAGCCTTTTTTGTTTTCATTATAGTTTCTAAGATTAACAGGTTTTTCCATAAGATAAACATTTGAAGTGATAGAAAGCAGGTGCAGGAAGGGAGCTAGCTGGTCATAAAGCTATCAACAATGACTTCATATTAACTAAATCAATCGGCCAGTAAAGTTAATAACACCCTTACTTTTTGGCTAACAAAACTGAACAAGACATTGCCGTCATTATTTCATGCGGTACTAATGGTTGGTCGGCTGTTTGGGCTTTCTAGTCCTATCAACTACCGAGATCATCGAAACCGTCAACGTCGAAGCTACTATATACATAAACCGATAAATGTTTACACCTTCCTCAGGTATTAAAGGTAATTCTAGGAACGAATACACAAACACCAAGCATTTGGCCCTAATGAAGGTCATTCCTCTCTCTCTCTCTCTCTCTCTCTCTCTCTCTCTCTCTCTCTCTCTCTCTCTCTCTATATATATATATATATATATATATATATATATATATATATATATCTTTGTAATGGCATACATGTAGTTTCTATTATCTGTTTTACGGCACAATATGGTCTGAAGTTAGAGGCATGTTACCTCGTCGCACTGTCCCCGATGTAGTACCTAATTTCCAAATAGTAAATAAAATCAGTCTCCTCTTATAAATATGGTAAAGTAAAACTGTCAAAGAGAATTGAGAAAGAACAATCTCTAACCACTCAGCTTTCACGAAGGCTATGAGTTTTTGCAATTTATTAACCTTTGAAAAATAACTCGGAAGGGATTTTAGACAATTTCCATCAACGTCTTTCAGTATGAAACATTTATGAAATGCGGCATAAAAAATGATATTGAAAGTAGCTTTCAGATGCTTACAGCTCACTCGTAGTTTTTCTTTTTATATAAAAAAAAGTACTTTGTTAGTGTTATGAAGATTTTCCGGCAACCGTTTAAGACTGAAGACAAATCCCTGCCAATTTGAACCAACCGGGGCCTTTGCTGATAAGCATCGACCAGTCAGCGGGGATTTTATGACTGACGTTACACTTTGTATATACGCTGAAGACGCGAAAGATCTGGGGCAGTCGTGACTCTTAGACGTTTGCCAGTGGTAGTTTAACAACGACACAATGGTAGGTTATATATATATATATATATATATATATATATATATATATATATATATATATATATATATATATATATATATGTATTCGATGTTTGAAATTAACTTAATGACAATTGGCGGGATATACCTCAATAGTTCATATCTGTTTCAACATGAACAAGTGGTTCGTTTTATGTTTAGTTTTTTAATGTACAGTTCACATGGCGGGAATGTTGCTTGTTAGTCTTATTAAAAAGCGAGCGTATAATTGCATCGGTGCAATATGAGTGCATATTAAGCGATGTTGAACGGTTTGCCCGAGAGAAGCATGGTGAATGGTGAAAGTTGGAGTCAAATTATGGTAATAAAAGCTAGGTTACACACTTATCTTCTGGCATCAAGCTAGGTTATGGAAGCCAGGGATAGTCTTTACAAGTGATGTAAATGGTATTTGTCATAATAGGGTTTTTTAAGGTAAGCATGGGAATTGAACATCGAACTTTGGATTACTTTGCAGTTTCATGCATTTGTCGCATGTTTGATATGCAATACTTGACATTATGCGTGGCTTTCTGCTTTGGGTACAGGAAACTACATTAGGAAGAAAAGTTAGTAGCAGTTTCCCTTAGGGATTTAGAAGTGTTTGGATCCTAATGCCGTTGCCTTGAAGAACAGTGTACGTCATACTTTTTGAACAATCTCGTAGTTATCCACGTTCTTGAGACCACATCTCGTGCTAAGGTTTAAGTGTCGTATTATCAGGATGGTAGAAACTTAAGGTGATGTATGTGTTTGCAGATGAGATGGGTGGTGAGGCTTGCTTTGGAGTACAACCAGCTGGATATGGCATTTAAAAAGATTATTTTTATAGTTTTCGGGCCATGATATAGAGCACACGGTAATTTAGTGCGCCACGACTTATTGAATTGTTCTTAATCCTTTCGTTTTTTTTTCTTTCGAAAGTGATTAAATTACGATATCGGAATTTTTCACAATAGTTAGAACAAGAGCTGCTCTTAACGTTATGAAATGGGAGCTCTGACGTCTGGGAGGTTAGGTTAGGTTAGGTTTAGGCTAGGTTTGCCGATATCATAAACATAAATTAGTTATTTTTCTCCCTCGTCGTTTTTCTTTCAGATAAAGGTGCTGTTTCAGTGTCAATATGTTTATCCCATGTTATCAAAAGTAAGCATTTTATCTACAATTTTTTTTTTCTATTATTTGGGCTTTCTCAAAAAGGCCACGAAACGAGTGGCCGCCATATCCAGGACTTTTCTAGATTTCTTAAGGAGCAGCTCAAACGTGTCATTTTCTTATAATCCTATTTACGGAATACTTAAAGCTATGAATTTCCATCATGAATCTAATGCGGAGAGTACTCACAAAGAATCTTATAAACTGTACCATTAGCTGAGCGTGTTAAGTGAAATGTGCATATTTAGGGTGAATTATGAAGTGTTACTTTCCACATACATATTTAAATGGAAGGACTCGCACTATAAAATCAGTCATGTAAATTTTTTTATTCAAATATCGTTTATAACTCATGTATGCAACAGCAGCTTCCGAATATGGGGGCAGTTTGTTATAAATACTGTCTGTCTATTGTCTAGTCTGTCAGTCTGGTACTTTTCAAAAAGTACACTCTATGCCATTCTTTTAGAAGTTCTGATGTTACACCCCTGCTGTTTTCCAATAAGAACCCAATTTTGATTTACTTGTCATTTTTCGTTTTTATGTTATTAAGGTCTGATGCCTTCATCGATTAAAAGCCTAGCTCGAACATTCTAAGAAGTACGCTATCTCAAACAGCATAGATTTTAAAAACTTTGAAAATTTCTTGACAGTTAACCATTTTTTCCCCCTCTCTCTTCAGGGTGAATGCATAAACATTCACATTGGTCAGGCAGGTTGCCAGGTCGGGAATTCGTGCTGGGAGTTGTATTGTATTGAGCATGGTATCAAACCGGACGGCAAGTTGATGGGTTGTCCGTCAGTCCTCGCGGATGGAAACGCTTTCTTCGCGGAAACCATGAATGACATACGCATGGCTAGGGCAGTCTTTGTCGACCTTGAACCCTCAGTTATTGGTAAGTATCGATGACATTTATATTTATATGCAATTACTGTAATGAAATTTTGATATTTTTAGTTATGTATGTTATTAATGTAACGATTTCGGAACCCTTGTCCAAAGATGGCCTTGGTGTTACTCTAAGGTCCCTCTACTCTAAGGTCCAGGGCTGCCCTACAATCAGTAGTAAGGACAGGATGGATTTCACTGATTCGAGAAGTTCTTCAAAGAGACTATTGTTTCAACTGAGACTCGTTTATCAACTAGCCTCGAGGGTTGGAGAAAAAGCTTTTGCTGTGAAACGATATAAACAGCGATGATAACCACTGCCCCAAAGATATTGGTTTGATATGTGGAATATGAAAATATGTGGGGCTATAAACCCCAACCCCACCCCCTTGATGATGGGCAGACTCTAGAAAGCGGATGAGTGGCTTTTTTTTATCAACATTATTTCTGAGGATGTCTGGCTTTATTTCTTAAGAGTATTACTGAAAATCATGAAAATGTCCTCAGCTTAGTGCGTATGGTCAGTTTGTTTACTTGTAAGTTAATAGGAGACATGCTGGTTTTGCACATGGTTGCCCGATGACCCTTTGAATAAAAAGGTGGGTAAGGGTCATTGACATTGAGGAGAATAAGAATTACATAAACCAGATATCATAGGAAAGGGCGGAATAGAACATATGTGCAATGGGGAAGAAATTTGGTTCTTGTTAAAGAGGCATTTAATTTTGCAGAGGTTACTGGTTTGTATAGCTAAAGTCGAGTAGAATACATATAAATAAGCTCAATTTAGTCCATATGGACTTGCTTTTTTTTCTTTTTAGTTATTACAGATATGTTCCATTTCATATCTAACTTTTTATCCAATAAGTGAGAATTTCGTTTCTTGCGAAATTAGAGGAGCTTGAATTCTCGATTAAATACATTTATTAGTTTCTTCTAGAACATTCCATTCTTAATTTTGAACATCCAAGTTTAGTTAGGGAATTAAGAACTTTGCTTTTCCTCAGATCAAATTCGAAGAGGTTCATACCGCCAGTTATTCCATCCGAACTACCTTATCACCGGCAAGGAAGATGCTGCCAACAACTACGCCCGTGGCTATTATACAGTTGGCAAGGAAAAGATTAATAACGTACTAAACTGTATCCGCAGGATGGTAGAGGGCTGCTCTAGATTCGAGGGATTCATGATCTTCCACTCATTTGGTGGGGGCACTGGATCTGGATTCACAACTTTGTTGATGGAAATGTTGTCTGTGGAGTATGCAAGGAAAAACAAGTTGGAATTTGTTATTTACCCGGCTCCGCGCATTTCTACGGCGGTTGTCGAGCCGTATAATTCAGTTTTGGCCACGCATTTAACACTTGAACATGCGGATTGTGTATTTTTGGTTGACAACGAGGCGATATATGATATCTGTCAGAAAAAATTGGATATAGACTGCCCCAAGTACACCGACCTTAACAGGCTGATAAGCCAAGTTGTTTCCTCAGTCACAGCATCCCTTCGCTTCCCAGGCTCGCTGAACGTAGACCTGAATGAGTTTCAGACAAACTTGGTCCCATATCCAAGGATCCACTTTCCACTGGTCAGCTATGCCCCACTGACATCTGCGCGGAAAGCACAGCATGAACAGATTTCTGTAAAGGATATCACTTACGACTGCTTCCAACCTGGCAACCAGATGGTAAAGTGTGAACCACGAAGGGGAAAGTATTTATCTTGCTGCCTCCTCTACCGTGGCGACGTATCGCCCAAAGTTGTGAATGAAGCCATCTATTCGGTCAAGACCGACCCAGCAGTTCGCTTTGTTGACTGGTGCCCGACGGGTTTTAAGATTGGCATTAACTCACGGGCACCCACGATGGTTCCTCGTGGTGAAATGGCAAATGTGGCACGGGCAGTGTGCCTCCTCTCAAATACGACTGCAATTGCCGAAGCCTGGACCCGGCTAGATCACAAGTTTGACCTCATGTATACCAGGCGAGCCTTCGTTCATTGGTATATCCGCGAGGGAATGGAGGAGACAGAGTTCTTAGAAGCCCGAGAGGATCTGTCTACGCTTGAGAGGGATTACCACGAGGTTAGCCAAGATAGTAACCCATCAAAATGAGGATGACAATGATGACACTGATCGAGTGCTGTGACAGTGCTCATTTGAACCTGAAAATGTTACTGTGATTTATTTGTATTTCAGTCATTCTTATAAGAAAGTGCAAGAAAAGGCAAGCTGCTGTATACACATTCTGGTTGTGTTAATGGCAGTTGTGCTTACCAAACGAAATGTAATTAGCACAGAGGGCAAGTTGTGGAAAAATTGAAAATCCGTATGGACAAAGTGGTATGGTTATGCTTTTATGTCTTTCCATTATAAAGCCACGTATTGAGTGATGAGGACCAATATATATTTCTTTTTGCATTAAAAAATGCTCGTGTCTGTGCATGTTAGTACAACTTAATGAAAGCCCTCTTATTCATGATAATTGTTTTACTTCTAAATATGGCTTGCCACTCCTGTATTTGGGCAGTGCTTATTTACTGATGTTTGATAGTTTTTAGGTTTTGTGGCAGACAAAAAAACAAAACAAAAAAAACATGAATTTAAGGGGGGTCAGTCATAATAACCAACAAAAAAGGATGTTATTTAGACTATTTGTGTTTACTTAAAGATAAGTTTAACTTCCCAAGTAAATTCTAAATGTTTAGTATGTCATATGCCATGCGTTGTACTCGGTATTGCTGTTCAAAGGGGAATCCTTTCCTGAGCAATAAGGAAAGATTAAGCAAGTGAAAACTCGTGGAGCAAACGAAGATTCCGTTTTCAATTTCTTGAACCAGTGACATTTCGCACAGCAGTGTTCACTGTGAAGGGAATTTAGCCTTCCCTTTAAAAAGTTATCTTTTATCGATATACTTATTTTGTAATGTATGTGTTTATTCCTCGTGGAACGAGGAAAATAAAGATTGAAAAAACAACTTTAAGTTGAAATCCATATACCGTATTTTTTTCTACTTTATAGGAGGCCTTACCCCGTATATGAATATAATTCTCAGCTGAAAGTGAAGAAGAATGGCTTTTTCAGGTGGATATTTTGGTAGGAGGGGTCTATGAAAACCATATGACTTGAAAACAACGATTTATGAATTGTGATTATGAGAGGCTGTAGATCATAGGATGTTACAGTTTATATGGCTTCCAGATATAAAGTCCTGTTTGCTCAAGTCCTCGTAGGAAAGTGTGTCTTTGTAGGGGTGAGGTTGATTTGTGACTGATTATTGAGTAGTGCCTCATGAGTAATTTATCTTCTTTGGGAGAAGGGATGTCATTGGATTGAATCAAATGAGTTTGAATTGTGAGGCAACATTAAGCTTTTTATTTCTATTTGGAAATTGACTATTTGTGGAGGTTTGGGTGAGGTGAGTAAAGTGCTTTTGTCAAGAATTGAGTACCAGGCATATTCCCTCCTCGCTCATGCAGGAAATAACGATGAAGAGACTCAGTAAAAAAAAAAAAAGAATCATAAGTGCTAAGTGCCTTAACATGCAGAGGGTTGAAAGGCGTGCAGGGGATAGTGAATTGGAGTGATTTGGTAGTTGGGGAGCAACATGCTGTCAGTGGACTGAATCAAGGCATGTGAAGCAGCCGAGGGCTGGTTATGGATAGGAGGCTGTTTTGGTACAGTATACATGACAGCTAGGAAATAGATGTCAAGCTAATGAGGCCCATTCATTTTCTATACATGGCACTACATGGAAAAATGGCAGATAAGTAAGAAAGAAAATTACATATTTTTATTTCATACTTGATCCTGTTTCTTGCGTCATCAAAGGCAGCGCCAGGAACAGAGTAGGAAAGGCGGCATCCGCTCATATACTTTTTCTGGCTGTCATGTCTAATGCACTAAAACCACAGCTCCCTATCCATAACCAGGCCCCACAGATTTTTCCAGGGGTTACACGGCGAGAATGAGTGAGGAAGGGTAGATAAAGAGGATATATATGTCAGAGGTGGAGGGAACAAGAAGGGAGAGACCAACTTGGAGATTGAAGAATGGGATGAAAAAGGTTTTGAGCGATTGTGGCCAGAACTTGCAGGAGGATAAATGGAGTGCATGGGATAAAGTTAAGTGGAACAATGAGGCACGTGAAACGTCTAGGGATAAACCATGGAAAGGTCTGTGGGGCGCGAATGTGGACAAGGTGTTGCGGTTTCGGTGCATTATTCTTAAGAATGAATGTATGCGGATGCGGCCTTTCTTCTTTTGTTCTTGGAGCTTCCTCACTAACGTGGGAAATGACAATCAAGTATGAAAGAAAAGAAAGAAAGAACATAAATATATGACTCTAGGATCTCAAAAAAAAACAACTCCAATTTCAAGGCTGTGCACCATGTGGGAGTGGGGTGATGTAGGTTCTTTTCAAGTTCGAAGGTTCCTCACAACATTGTGCTCTTTTCTGTGATGTTACATCCTTTTTGAAGGTGACTTCTTGCTTGTGGTGTTACCACCTGTAGGCTGTCATAAAGCAGGCTTGAAGGTCTTTGGGATCCTATAAGCAGGGTTACAGGGTTATAGTGATGAAGAACTTGTCTTCTACAATGGGTTGTCTTCAAGAATACTTCAGTTTTCTATATTACATTTTTTTTTCCTTACATACATCAGTAGTCATGATAGATATAAGTACAGTACATAACATGTGAAACAGATTTTAGAAGACTAGTGGATACTTGTAAAGTTAATCATAAGTACCTTTGATACAAAAATAAAAAATATGTACTTCTACTAGGAGTCATAAATGATTAGCTAACTCTACCATTCACACATGACTAATCTAAAGTGGACCGAGAATTGAATCATTATTCCTCTTACATTTGATTATCACTATTATTTCAGTAAAAGTTATCTTGGAGAAAACATCTTCAGGCTTACAACCATGGGCAACTTCTGACAGTCTGTTGAAATTGGCATAGTTCTATTAGAAATAGAGAACTAGCAACTAGTAGGGATGATCCCTGTAATATGCTTTAATCACCCAGAAGTTTGGTCAGCATTATGAAAATTACCTAAAACAGTTTGGTTTTAGCTGTAAAAAGATAGATTCCTTTTTGACGGATGAACATATGAGAATAAATTCATATAAAATCAATAATGATTAGCAAGTAAGCCAGCTGTTGCTGTCCTCTAGCAGATAACCTCATTGTGAACCGTCAAGTCTTTTGGCATTCACCTTTCCCCTATATCTTCTTAAGCATTTATTGTTGCTTTTTAGGAGTAGGACATGATAAAATACGAACAGCTATGTTTGATCATAATTGTGAATACCACGGATTGTTATCAACTCCGCCATTTTCAAAGCCCTGCATGTTTGATGCAATCACTCCTGAACTATCTTTACATGCAAAAGAATGCCACAAAACACCACATGAAAACATTATAACCAATGGAGGCAAAATCTAAAAAAAATATTTCTCACGGGAAATCTAGTAGCATCTTGAAGTCAGAAAGTTGCCACATATCTCAGGCATTATAGAATGAAGATTTTTATCATCTTAATTTGCTTTACTTCCATAATACTGTCAAAAGGCTTGATTTGTGTCAACAGTTGAATTTTTAACAAAATAACAGGAATAAAAAGGTTTTGATCACTCAGCTGTATTAATGTTAGCACAGCAGACTGAGTAGTTTCTCTAATGACGGTCTACAGTATATGCAGATATAGAGTGGTGTTTGAATACATATCATTTTGTATAATATATAACCTAAGGACCTCATGTACTGGCTTTGCAGTTTCAAGACCATTACAGTTGGTAGCAAGAAAATGAATGACTCCTTTGGAGTTAGAAATTCCTTGACGAGATTGTACCCCCTTTGATGATAATACATCCTCCTAAAGTAACTTTTCACTTACAGCATAACAATATACAGGCAGAGTTTGGTAATGCTAATATGTATTGTGGTAAACATTGCACCAAGTATGTATTGTAATACATATAAATGAAATATTTGAGGACAGTATGTGATGTGGTTTGATTAAGTAATGAGAGGCGTATGCTGAAATGGTTAGGACATATGGAGAGAATAAGGAAAGGTTGATAAAGAGGATATATGTTGGAGGTAGAGGGAACAAGAAGAAGCAGGAGACCAGATTGGAAGTGGAAGGATATAGTGAAAAAGATTTTGAGCAATTGGGGCCTGAACATGCAGGAGGGTGAAAGTCATGCAAGGAATAGAGTGAATTGGAATAATGTGGTATACTGGGGTTGACGTTCTATCACCAGACTGAACCAGTGCATGTGAAATGTCTGGGGTAAACCATGTAAAGGTCTGTGGGGCCTGGATGTGGACGGGACCATAGATCATGAAGTGGGACAATGTGTGCTTTTCCTATGTAGGGGGGAATGTGGAGCATCTTATCTGTATGTGTTCAGTGTCTTCAATGTGGTAGTTGCCTCACGGGCATGAAGGGTCCCAAGATGTACTGAATTGGTGTTTGTAGAAATGTTGGGATGGGATAATATACAAGTAGAGGTTGCTGAAGAATGAGGTGAGTATCAGCTTTATTTTCTACTGGGTGGTTGGCAGTTAGTGGATGATACTGAGAGGATTTTTGTTTCCTTGCACTGTCGACCAGTGATTGTTCTGGGTGCTCTGTTTTATGTAATTTGCAGCTTTGCTATAGTTAATTTTGAGACAGGATAACCAGGCTGGTGAAGGCATAGTTTAGAGTAGAGTGGATGAATTGTGTGTAGAGGATGCTACCATATATATTTTTTTTTTTCAAATTTGGTGCCAGTTAGTGTTCCAAGTGCACTCAGTTTGTGCATTCTTTTGTGTCATTGTTATTGGTGTTAGAAGTGAAAATCATATGAGATTCCTAGAATGGCTGGTGTTTTTATTCAGTGGGAATGATTATACATTCAAGGTGACTGAAGGATGTGAGCTGGATTATGTCTGTCCAGGGTTAAAAGTGTAACCAGACCTTGTCTGCTTGAGGTTACACTGTAGGCAAAAAGTTACTGCTGGCAAGGCCATACCATCTTCATTTGATAAAACAGTAGTCTTTCCAAAGAACTTGCTTTAAAGGTGTCCATCATGTCCCTGTTACTGAATGCTGTGCAGTCTTGGGCTGCAGAATTCCCTGGTAAAGGGGTCCTAGGATATGTATATGTGTTATTGGACTCCACTTGATCAAGGTTATACCGTGAAAGAAAAGTCTACTTTAATGAGGCTGTATCACTATCAAAGAACTTCTCACTCCTAAGAAGTTCACATTTCCTACCAATGGAATTAGCACAGCCTTGGGTGGGAGAAGCCTCTGAAAGAGATCCTTAGAAACAACATGGCTCTTTCAAAGGTATTGGTCTTAGGGTAATTATATATAACATGGGAAATGGCGATCAAGTATGAAAAAAAAAATTATATTGCATTGAAGTATGTTATATATGTATACCATAAGTACCTGAAAACTATAAATATGACACTGGAAGAAATACTAATATCAAAAATAAATAGTGTTGCAATTCTGTATGGAAACTAGTGTAACAAAAAAAAAGTTGGAATTTGTACTCCACACCAATAACAGTTCATTATCTGAAGTAGAATTTAGTTCTGAGAACAAAGTCTTCATATTTGGATATAGCTGTTGTTCTTCAGCCATGATGACTGTCATTCAGGTCTATCATTTCCACACTTTGATATTCCACAAAGGTTGTACATACCCCTTTTTTTTCAGATAATGTTTCATAGCAAACATCTCTTAAACATGTCTTTAGCAAGACCCTCTTTTTACACAACCAGCTTTGTTGCTTTCAGAGGACACGTGCTTGTAGACGACACTTTATATTCGGATAGTTCAATGCCATTTCAGTACTTTCACACAGCTCCTCTACTCTCAACATCATCCTTATTGTTTGGTACAGGTGCCTGGAGTGGATCCTTAGTGTCAAGTTCACTCTCCTTCACCTCATTTTCCTCTCTTGAAATGGATGGTTTTCGAAGTACCTTTTTGTGGAAAAACTCTTTTGCTTGGAGGGTGAGTGATCGTTGGAACAGGACCCATGACTTTGGTGCAATTAGCTTTTCCTCAACATCCTCAGGTGTGTTGGCGCCTGCAGACAGTAAAAATGGTAGTGTAAGTGCATGGAGGAAAGTAAGAAATGTATTGCGTAAGACATTCTGCAGTCATGGTGTTCAGATTACTTTCCAGTTATCTCTTAATATTAGTCCTATTTACTTGTATGGTTAATTGTAGCAGCTTAATCAGGTGTACGTATTTCACTAATAGTTAGCAAAACAACCATCACATCTGATTTCATTGATGTACTGCCTCTATAAAGTCATATTTCTTTTACTCATGGAAAATATGATGAATTGTAATGATAATAGGAATTCTGTGGGAAAAATGATGAGGTAGGGGGAGGGAGATTTAGTGTATACTGTAATGTAAACAAGGTAAAGTAAATGAAAGCTTAATCTCTCGAATATAAAGGCATGACCAGTAGGTATGATGACCACAGCCATCATCACCCAGGTTTATCTGTCATGCTCAGGGGGTGTTAAGACAGAAAAAGCTCTTAGTCATTTTCAGTTTGGATGACAATGGATATACTAGGGACAGGTCTGCGAAATATTTTGATGGCATTTTTTTGAGGTGCATGGAAGAATCCTAGCACACATGGGTCACCTTGGCATGTAGTGTGAAAAAATGAAACTGATGAAAGATTGAGTCTTTTAGTTTGTGGGATTGGCATAGTTCTCTACAATATTCTGAATTAACACAGTGGAACAGGTATTGAGTTGGAGAATATGCTTTCACTGGTGTGAGTTAAAAAGAATGATGTCTTGGAAGACAACACTGGGAACAAACAATGAGGGTAGTATGGTGTGTGACAAGACAATGTAGGGTATGCTTAAATCTAAGACAGTGCAAGGCAGCTTAATCTAAGGGGAGAAGTGACACTTTAATCTAGGGTTTACTGTTTGTTTGTTATGGAGAAAGGGTTTTACACTTGTCTTGCCCCATCTCTTAACCTTGTATATATGTATCACATCTTTACTCCTAAGTATGTGTGTGCACACAAGAACACCCCAACCTAAGCCAGATACCCATGGAGTTGGATAATCTGTGTTGGTTGTACAATGACAGCTTAATATAGGCTGTCATGCAGTTTCTGTAGGGGTGTATGATGACAGCTTAATCTTGGATGTGGAAGAAGTCTGTAAACAGAGTATGAGATAACACATTAATGTTAGGATGTCAGACAATATGTAGAGTGTATGGTGACAATTGAATTTGAGGTTCATCCTGACAGTGTAATGTAAGGTGAAAGAATAGTCTTTGTAGAGGGTTCATGGTGCTAGTTAAAACTTGGGTTTATGGTTTTATTTAAGATACGAGAACAGCCTGTATGCAGGGTATGTAGTGGCAGCTTAATATATGGTGTCAAACAGTCTGTGTCTAGTTATAGTTTAATATAGGGTGTGGGAATAGTCTGAGTGTAGGATGTATAATGACAGCTTTAATGTACATGGGGAAGTTTTGAAGACATACCTGTAACAGCTGTGACGATGATGGCAACAATGATACAAAAGAGTGTTCCCCAGAGGGAGTTGAGACAGTACGACAAGCTGTAGATTGGGTGCATCCTGTGTTAGATGTAAAAAAGATGGATTATTAAGGGAAATGGTGTTAAAGATTTATTTTTTACTTGAACACAATAGTGCAGCTGCTGGATATGATGACCTGAGCTTTGCCCTGATCGATGAGGATAAGGTCATAGTCAAAGTCACAATATCTTAGGGTTTCAAAGTCACATTCAGGGGGTAATAACAATCTACTCTAGAATCGTATTATCGTGCAGATAGAGTTAACCTTCTTCTACAATCCTCTTCTGGAACCATATTTTCCAGTTTTTCTCAGTATCATACATAAACCCTACACCACCCTTGATGATTATTTTAGAAATGAAAATTCAACCTTAACCATGAAAAATATACTTACATCTCTTCATCTGAAACTGTCGTTTCTGGTGCCAATGTGGTCTGGTTGGTAGGTGTAATGATGGTGGTTATATTGAGAGGTTCAGCTGTTGTCACGATGACAGGATCAGGTGTCGTGCAGTTGTCACGAGAAAGTGGCAAAAATGGTGCCTTTGGCTGAGTAAGTTGACCAAAGGCAAGCCACAGGTTGAGGAAGATGGATACAACAAAACCAGTAGAGGCTCCCTGAAATGGGTGTATTATGAATGCTTATGTTAATTTATCTGTTTATAGTTACCCCAGGACCTATTTCTATGAAAGAATCCTAGTGTTATCCAGGAACTTTCTAAAGGCTTCTGAAGCCCAAGGCTGTGCTACTTCCGGAAGCAAGGAAATGTAGATTCCCTTGAAATGAGAAGCCCATGGACAAAACTGTACCCCAATGGTACAGCCTTGCCAATGGTGACTTTTCACTCACAGCGTATGCACGGTCTGGTAACACACATACACACACATATATATAACCCCCCCTCCCCACATATTCATCATTTCCTGCATTTGTGAGGTAACATCAAGAAGAGATGACTGAGCCTAAGAGGGAAAAAAATCTTCACTTGGCCCCCTTCTCTGTTCCCTCTTTTGGAAAGTAAAACAGGAGCAGAGGATTTCTAGCCCCCTGCAATCCCTGGGGATAGGGGAATAAGAATACTGCCCACATATCTCCTGCATGTCATACGTGGCAACTGAGGGATGGGGCCAGAGGGCTGGAAATCCTTCTCTCCTCAACATCAAATATGTAATACATGCAGTGAAGTAACTCATCATGAGATAACAAATATACTGGAGATCAGTCCTAAGGTGACTATGATAGTTTTGTATTTGTAGTAACCATTATTAAATTTGAAGAATACTGATCATGTAAAGTAATCAAAGAT
Organism: Panulirus ornatus; assembly: GCF_036320965.1. Classification (NCBI taxonomy): domain Eukaryota; kingdom Metazoa; phylum Arthropoda; class Malacostraca; order Decapoda; family Palinuridae; genus Panulirus; species Panulirus ornatus. The sequence goes on along the minus strand of NC_092280.1, from coordinate 26,177,651 downwards.
GTGCAGAGTGGGATTAATAGTGGATCTGGGGACAGAGTTATTAGCACTTCTAAAGAAGGTACTGGAAAAGATACAGGCTCTACTTAAAAACTGAAGTTAGTTCAAGGAAGATTAGTAATTACCTTTATGTTGACCCACGGAAGGTAGACAGCTGTGAGAAACAGGCCAATGAGCGGGCCAGAGAGGGCACCGTTGATTGCAAAGAGTGCTCTCAGGAAAGACCATCCTAGTTGTGACACAGCCAGACCCAGGACAATGCCCAACACACCCGCAGCAAACACTGCCAGTAAATATGATGTATATGTTACACAACATTCCACAGTATGTAACTAAGATAGCATCTAGCTGTTTGCATTTCTTATGCTAGTGTATACAGACAATCATTTATTTACATACTGACAATCAAATGTTAACATGAGCATAATAAGCCTTCAGAACAAACTTCTCACCTAAAACCTTCTGGAGCCCACCGACTTTGACTTCACTCCAGTTTTTGAAGACTGGCAAGACCTTCAGGAAGTCTTCCCACAGGAGAGCCGTCATAGAGTTGAGCTGAGTTGATATCGAACTGTTGTAACAAAAGGGTTGATGATTTCTCTCCCAAGACACTGGGCATTGACGTCAAACTACTATCAAATACTCTATTAATGTTGTATAAAACAAGTTATCTTTTGGTCAAGTCACTTTGACCCTATATTATAAGTTCTGCTGTGAACATGAGTAGATCTCAAGATAATTTGGTCTGAACAAAACTCAAGATATTTTGATCTTGCATAATTTAGTCAGAAATTAAAGATAAAGCATTTGAGGATCTAAAACATATTTTCTAGCACTATGAAAATCAGTAAATTTATTGAGAAAATGTGAACAAGAAAGTTTAATGAATGTCAGTGTGAAGAGATACCAGGAAAGACTGAGTGAACAATGGCAAAAGGTGAGGTAAAAGGAAGTTAAGGGTGAGTGAGGAATGGAAGGTATTGAGGGAAGCAGTGCTTATATGTGAGAAAGATGTGTGTGGCATACAGAATGTGGGCGAATGGGAATGGGCAGAGAGTGGTGGTATGAGGAAGTTCAGTTGCTAGTGATAAAAAAAAGAGATATATGGGTGTTATTTGCACGGAAGGAGTGCAAGTGACAGAGTGATGTACGAGAAAACAGCAGGTGGGCAACAGGAAGGTCCAGGAGTTGAAAAAAATGGCAAATGGGAGATAGGGTGAAACAGTATCAGCACACTTCAGGGAAATGGGAGATAGGGTGAAACAGTATCAGCACACTTCAGGGAGAATTAAGGAAATTATTTGGAAGGAGGTTAATAGTGTAAGAAAACATGAAAATAAATGGGAACAAACGTGAAGGGGCAAATGGAAATTGATAACAGGCAAATATGAGGCCAAGAGATGGAGTAATTATTTTGAAGGATTTTTAAATGTATTCAGCAATAAGGTGGCAGATGTGGAATGTTTTGGACATGGATATATGCAAAGTGAGAGAATCATGGCAATCAGTATGATGAAAAGAGAAGAGGTGGTGAAAGCCTTTTGTAAGATGAAATGTGGGAAAGTGAATGGGATTACAGTTAATATTTTTAAGAAAGGGGGTGATTGTGTTGCTGACTGGTTAGCTAAGATTTTTTTAATGTATGTATGGCTTATGCTGAAAGCCTGAATATTAGTCTGTTGGGCCTGGTTGTGGATAAGAAACTCTGGTTTCAATACATTTTACATGACAGTTAGTGAGTGTATGTGAGCAAATGTTGTCATTTCTTTGTTCTTGGTGCTACCTCACCACAAAAGCTGGACATGACTTTTACATCACAATGGTTGGACAAGACTTTATTGTGTTTTACACAACAAATGTCAATTAAGAAACAGTGAGACCATGAGAGACTTTGGACTTACCTAAGAACAGCAGCATACACGGCTGCTACAAACAAGCCAGTCAGGCCTGGGATCTGTGTTAGAATCTGAAGGACATACTTGACCACCACAGTCGATGGATCAGGGATGCTGTTCGGGGCGGTGAGAGGATCACAGTCCTTGAAGTGAGCGTAGATGACCAGACCAGAGAGGTGAATTAGGGCACGCAGGAATACCATACCCATGGCAGCATAGTAGAGTACCCTGTATGGGTGATAGGTGGATCATGTTCTCTGAGGGATTCTGGATGCATTCACAGTGGAGAAACTAGTACTTTCTGCCAGTGACATTTTGAACACAATGATATGACCTGGGTAAGATGGCACTGCTTTTGTCCAGACCTTATTATGTCAGGTCAAATACCAAGCACCTAGAGGGTATAAGTTTAATGGCAAGACTTGGTCTACACTAACAGCCAAACAAAAGTAAAGAAAATGTGAGAACAGCTAAGCATATTAAAAGTGAGCACTCACCACTGTGCTTGGGTGACGGAGCCTGTGCTGAAGTACCTCTGTGTCTGGCTCTGGTTGACTCCATAGGTGCCCAGGGTGAAGAAGAAACCCAGGATGACACACAGCCACAGACTGTGCCGCTGGTACGGGTCGAGGTTCAGGCTGCAAGAATATCAAACTTAATTCACAAATCAAACCCTGCATTTATTTATTGATTTATTAAAATTATCTCTAGACTAATTTCTTGGAAAGAGTCCTGTGTTACCCAGGATTTTTCCAGAGGCTCCTGTAGCTAATGGTTTGCACTGCTTCCCATAACAGGGAATTGTGAACTCCTATGGAGTGCAAAGTTCTTGGATGAGACTGAGCTACTATTGATACAGCCTCACCAAAGGTGACTTTTCACTTGCAATGTAATCTCCTGCTGGCAAAGACCGGTAAATCCTATGAGTGTATATATATATATATATATATATATATATATATATATATATATATATATATATATATATAAGATGTGAAAAAAGGAGAGATAGGTAGTATGCTTGAGGAAAGGAACCTGGATGTTTTGGCTCTGAGTGAAACGAAGCTCAAGGGTAAAGGGGAAGAATGGTTTAGGAATGTCTTGGGAGTAAAGTCAGGGGTTAGTGAGAGGACAAGAGCAAGGGAAGGAGTAGCAGTACTCCTGAAACAGGAGTTGTGGGAGTATGTGATAGAATGTAAGAAAGTAAATTCTCGATTGATATGGGTAAAACTGAAAGTTGATGGAGAGAGATGGGTGATTATTGGTGCATATGCACCTGGGCATGAGAAGAAAGATCATGAGAGGCAAGTGTTTTGGGAGCAGCTGAATGAGTGTGTTAGTGGTTTTGATGCACGAGACCGGGTTACAGTGATGGGTGATTTGAATGCAAAGGTGAGTAATGTGGCAGTTGAGGGAATAACTGGTATACATGGGGTGTTCAGTGTTGTAAATGGAAATGGTGAAGAGCTTGTAGATTTATGTGCTGAAAAAGGACTGGTGATTGGGAATACCTGGTTTAAAAAGCGAGATATACATAAGTATACGTATGTAAGTAGGAGAGATGGCCAGAGAGCGTTATTGGATTACGTGTTAATTGACAGGTGCGCGAAAGAGAGACTTTTGGATGTTAATGTGCTGAGAGGTGCAACTGGAGGGATGTCTGATCATTATCTTGTGGAGGCTAAGGTGAAGATTTGTATGGGTTTTCAGAAAAGAAGAGTGAATGTTGGGGTGAAGAGGGTGGTGAGAGTAAGTGAGCTTGGGAAGGATACTTGTGTGAGGAAGTACCAGGAGAGACTGAGTACAGAATGGAAAAAGGTGAGAACAATGGAAGTAAGGGGAGTGGGGGAGGAATGGGATGTATTTAGGGAATCAGTGATGGATTGCGCAAAAGATGCTTGTGGCATGAGAAGAGTGGGAGGTGGGTTGATTAGAAAGGGTAGTGAGTGGTGGGATGAAGAAGTAAGATTATTAGTGAAAGAGAAGAGAGAGGCATTTGGACGATTTTTGCAGGGAAAAAATGCAATTGAGTGGGAGATGTATAAAAGAAAGAGACAGGAGGTCAAGAGAAAGGTGCAAGAGGTGAAAAAGAGGGCAAATGAGAGTTGGGGTGAGAGAGTATCATTAAATTTTAGGGAGAATAAAAAGGTGTTCTGGAAGGAGGTAAATAAAGTGCGTAAGACAAGGGAGCAAATGGGAACTTCAGTGGAGGGCGCAAATGGGGAGGTGATAACAAGTAGTGGTGATGTGAGAAGGAGATGGAGTGAGTATTTTGAAGGTTTGTTGAATGTGTTTGATGATAGAGTGGCAGATATAGGGTGTTTTGGTCGAGGTGGTGTGCAAAGTGAGAGGGTTAGGGAAAATGATTTGGTAAACAGAGAAGAGGTAGTAAAAGCTTTGCGGAAGATGAAAGCCGGCAAGGCAGCAGGTTTGGATGGTATTGCAGTGGAATTTATTAAAAAAGGGGGTGACTGTATTATTGACTGGTTGGTAAGGTTATTTAATGTATGTATGACTCATGGTGAGGTGCCTGAGGATTGGCGGAATGCGTGCATAGTGCCATTGTACAAAGGCAAAGGGGATAAGAGTGAGTGCTCAAATTACAGATGTATAAGTTTGTTGAGTATTCCTGGTAAATTATATAGGAGGGTATTGATTGAGAGGGTGAAGGCATGTACAGAGCATCAGATTGGGGAAGAGCAGTGTGGTTTCAGAAGTGGTAGAGGATGTGTGGATCAGGTGTTTGCTTTGAAGAATGTATGTGAGAAATACTTAGAAAAGCAAATGGATTTGTATGTAGCATTTATGGATCTGGAGAAGGCATATGATAGAGTTGATAGAGATGCTCTGTGGAAGGTATTAAGAATATATGGTGTGGGAGGCAAGTTGTTAGAAGCAGTGAAAAGTTTTTATCGAGGATGTAAGGCATGTGTACGTGTAGGAAGAGAGGAAAGTGATTGGTTCTCAGTGAATGTAGGTTTGCGGCAGGGGTGTGTGATGTCTCCATGGTTGTTTAATTTGTTTATGGATGGGGTTGTTAGGGAGGTGAATGCAAGAGTTTTGGAAAGAGGGGCAAGTATGAAGTCTGTTGGGGATGAGAGAGCTTGGGAAGTGAGTCAGTTGTTGTTCGCTGATGATACAGCGCTGGTGGCTGATTCATGTGAGAAACTGCAGAAGCTGGTGACTGAGTTTGGTAAAGTGTGTGAAAGAAGAAAGTTAAGAGTAAATGTGAATAAGAGCAAGGTAATTAGGTACAGTAGGGTTGAGGGTCAAGTCAATTAGGAGGTAAGTTTGAATCGAGAAAAACTGGAGGAAGTAAAGTGTTTTAGATATCTGGGAGTGGATCTGGCAGCGGATGGAACCATGGAAGCGGAAGTGGATCATAGGGTGGGGGAGGGGGCGAAAATCCTGGGAGCCTTGAAGAATGTGTGGAAGTCGAGAACATTATCTCGGAAAGCAAAAATGGGTATATTTGAAGGAATAGTGGTTCCAACAATGTTGTATGGTTGTGAGGCGTGGGCTATGGATAGAGTTGTGCGCAGGAGGATGGATGTGCTGGAAATGAGATGTTTGAGGACAATGTGTGGTGTGAGGTGGTTTGATCGAGTTAGTAACGTAAGGGTAAGAGAGATGTGTGGAAATAAAAAGAGCATGGTTGAGAGAGCAGAAGAGGGTGTTTTGAAATGGTTTGGGCACATGGAGAGAATGAGTGAGGAAAGATTGACCAAGAGGATATATGTGTCGGAGGTGGAGGGAACGAGGAGAAGTGGGAGACCAAATTGGAGGTGGAAAGAGGGAGTGAAAAAGATTTTGTGTGATCGGGGCCTGAACATGCAGGAGGGTGAAAGGAGGGCAAGGAATAGAGTGAATTGGATCGATGTGGTATACCGGGGTTGACGTGCTGTCAGTGGATTGAATCAGGGCATGTGAAGCGTCTGGGGTAAACCATGGAAAGCTGTGTAGGTATGTATATTTGCGTGTGTGGACGTATGTATATACATGTGTATGGGGGTGGGTTGGGCCTTTTCTTTCGCCTGTTTCCTTGCGCTACCTCGCAAACGCGGGAGACAGCGGAAAAAAAAAAAAAAAAAAATATATATATATATATATATATATATATATATATATATATATATTATACTTTGTCGCTGTTTCCCGCGTCAGCGAGGTAGCGCAAGGAAACCCACCCACATATACATGTATATACATACACGTCCACACACGCACATATACATACTTATACATTTCAACGTATCCATAAACAGACATATACATATATATACATGTACATAATTCATACTTGCTGCCTTTATTCATTCCCGTCGCCACCCCGCCACACATGAAATGACAACCCTCTCCCCCCGCATACGCGCGAGGTAGCGCTAGGAAAAGACAACAAAGGCCACATTCGTTCACGCTGTCTCTAGCTGTCATGTATAATGCATATATATATATATATATATATATATATATATATATATATATATATATATATATATATATAGGCAACTAAATGGGGAGGGAGCGGGGGGCTGGAAATTCTCCCCTCCCGTTTCTTAATTTTCCAAAAGAAGGAACAGAGAAGGGGGCCAAGTGAGGATATTCCCTCTAAGGCTCAATCCTCTGTTCTTAATATATATATATATATATATATATATATATATATATATATATATATATATATATATATATATATATATATATATGTATATATATATATATATATATATATATATATATATATATATATATATATATATATATATATATCTTTCTTTTTCTTTTAAACTATTCGCCATTTCCCGCGTTAGCGAGGTAGCGTTAGGAACAGAGGACTGGGCCTTTTTTGGAATATCCTCACCTGGCCCCCTCTGTTCCTTCTTTTGGAAAATTAAAAAAAAAAAAGAGAGGGGAGGATTTCCAGCCCCCCCGCTCCCTCCCCTTTTAGTCGCCTTCTACGCATCCACTCACCCACCCATATATATTTATATATATATATATATATATATATATGTACATACCGGCTATGATGACCTGGTGTCTGAGCTGAATGTCAAAGGCTAGGTCATCATACCCAGGGATTATAGCAGCATCAGGCTCAAGGGTCATTATATTGTGCTCAGGAGGTTAGGTACCATTAGAGGGGTACATTTCCCGAAAATTAACTTCAGATTTCCTTATCTGCCTCTGGACGTACTTCAAGAATTCAATCCTGTGGTTGTGGTAGTTGATGTCCCACACAACGTCAAGACCACCGATCATGGTGGAACCCTGGATCACTATGGCCAACACTCCAGCGATCATTACCAACGACTGGAACACGTCTGCGTACACCACCGCCTTCACCCCACCCTGCAATACAAAGTATGATGGTCAGCACTATTGCCTTCACCCCTCCCTCACAATGCAACACCCAAACTGTTCACTGGGGGGGAAAAAAAAGCAAGCTTTTTCATACTGCCCAGCACCATTGTTTATTCAACACCGGTCTTTCAAAACATCCATACAACACAGAGATTCAACACCGCCGTCTTAACATCGCCTTGCAACATACAAGGTACCGCCACTCAAGAACACAACCTGCAATGCAAGACATGTTACTCATCATTACCATCATGCAAATTCATACAATAAACACATCACTCATTTAACCACGATTTTTTTTTTTATCTTGAAATGTTGTTAATGCTGTTAACTCGACAAAACAGCGTCGGTGGATTCTATACAATGTACGTTTTAAACAAGAAAGTACGATCCCTACACACGAAAAAGCTCTTGAGTGTGACAATCCGGTCTTTGACCTGACCATAAATGGTCGGGTCGAAGGTCAAACCATCATGCACAAAGGTCGTACTGTCGTGCTCAAGAGACATTCTGGACATGCCCAGGGATTGTGCAGCTGTGCTCGAAGGTCAGCTAAACCCGGTGGAGGATGTTGGGACTCCACAATCCAACTCTGATATCACAAGGCACAGATGCTGAGCTCTTTAACAAAAGACGCTGATCGAGTACTTACGAAGGCGGAGTAGAGGGTGCAGGTGACGCCGATGATGCTGATGTTGGCGATGATGGGGAGGCCGGTGAAGGCCTGAAGAGCGATCGAGGGAGGGTACAACAGGAACCCAATGAAGATGTATCCACCCAGAAGCTGCAACACCACCGTCGCCTGACGCAGCCACTTGGACTTGAACCGCCGCTCCACGTACTGAAGAAAAAGACGCACTGGTGCTGTAGTAAACATAATCGTGTGCATGGTGAAGAGGGTGTCTCACGTGAGGTGATGACCGAGGCTGACTAAATGGTAACCTCTCAAAGGCTGGATTTTGACTCGTGAGCATGATTGGTAATTTGGGATTTTTTTTTTTCACGATCATATTACGTTTACAGACAGACATACAGATGCGCGCGCGCGCAAGAAGGTAAAAGGCAGTGCGAACTTTACCTCATAAAGGGATACCATGTGTAGTGGGTGCATGATGGGAATGAAGACCTTGGCGACGATGACAAGAGCGAGGACGATTCCCACATCCATCATCCAGAGTTGGGTACCGTAGGCGTACATCTCGCCCGCGTTGCCCATGATGGTGATGGCCGACACCGTGCCCACCATCATGCTGAGCGCAAGCGGCAGCGGCTTCATGGACCGTCCGCCCAACATATATTCCAGGGGCGTCGACCTGAGGCCCTTCACGCCGTAGTAAACGCCGATGGCGGCGCTCGCCAGCACCGACAGCGTCAGCAGTACGATGTCTAAGACCCCTAGAGCCATCTTGGTGTGGGGCTGGAGTCTTTCAGGAGGTTTGGTGGTTCGGTAGTCGGTGCAGTGGCCGAAGAACGGTCGCCGAGCGAGGTCGGTCGTCTCCTTCTCGACGTTACTGTTGAGTTCACCAACCTGGTTTGGATGTGGGCCAGGCAGGCGTGAAGCACGCTGAAGACCTGGGAGCGACTGTAGCTCTGCTTCAGGGTACTCAGGCTACAGAATTGTATATTCTGGGCCGACTGACCTGCTCTCACTCCGTTAATCTGAAACTGGAGAACAGACAACATTAATTTTTGTACTTTACAAGTTGAAAGTAGGTAGTTTTTCTAACCCAGAGAGCAAAGACTATTAATTATAGTACCATACTAATTGAAATCAGTAGTTTTCCTGATTTCAATGTTGACTACGATAAAAAGTAAAAATTCAAAAGGTGTAAATAATGTTTGAGAACTGCCATTCACCCAGTGATATATATATATATATATATATATATATATATATATATATATATATACACGAACATAGTGCGTAGGAACGCGCAACTTCATAGAACATACAAACCTCCAATAGCCAGGATCGAACCCAGGACCCCTCTGCAAGAGGCGGGAATGCTAACCGATAGGCTATGGGCCTGGCTAATAGGAAGTAACTATTCGAATACTATGTACTCGAATACCCTTCGTCTCACGTTGGTGAGCAATGGGGTCTACACCGGTCATTTCCCAACACGCGCGACATAGCCAGTTCATAGAACATACAAACCTCCAACAGGTGGATGTTCTGCAAGATACTGTTAAGAACAGTATGCTTCAAGCTCCTTAATTTCATTATAGTGAGTGCATACTTGCAGAGAAATACTGATGAAAAAAAATGGAACACGTAAAATACCGAATGCTGTGAAGTAAGCTGTAAATTAGGGAATGTTATGGGGAACTGATGGTTGTAAATCACTGGTAATCGTGAATCACTGAACTGCCTGAATCTTGTAAATCATTCATACTTTATGAAGGTGTAAATGTCATCACTCAGGCACTGGACATTGTAAATGACGACACTTGATAACCGAATACTGTAAATGGCAGGACTGTAGGTCGCAGAATATTGACAACGCTGTAAATCATCGAATACTGCGAGTGGGCTCTATGGATTAATGGATTACCGATCAGTGTGTAAATGACAGCACTCGACCACCGAACACTGTAAATCACTAAGCGCTTGAGTACCAAATACTGTAAACGGGTGCGCACTGTCCATTACCGAACATTAAAAGACTGAGCATTCGTTTACCGAATACTGTAAACAATAACAACATTCGATTAAAGAACAATGTAAATGGCAAACTCGATTACTGAGTACCCTGAATGACTGACTATTTACTGTAGATCGCAAGGCTGTAAATGACATCACTATGAACACTAAACCCCCGATATTAAGGTCAGTCATGGGTGTGAACACGAGGAACGAGGACTTTCTGGGACTGAACACAATTGGCGGGAATTCTCTCAGGAACTGAACACTGGGAACGAGTGGTTTCATGGACCTGAACACTGGGAGAGACAACTTTCAGGAACCGAACACTTGGAAGCGGCTACCGTTAGGCATGACACAGGACACGGCTTCAGATTACACCTCTACTCAACACTGATTAAAAGAAAATAATCATACACATTTATGGCCACAGAAAGAAAAAAAAAAAACACTACACACGAGTTCCGTGACTAACTAGCGCTTTTGGAAGCAAGTACAGTAAGGACAAAGCTGTAAGAGATTAGAAACGCGTTTGTAGTGGACACAGACACTAAAGGAGACCACACAAAACTATAAATCATTAATCTGTTGATTTTAAGGCAGAACCGAAGAAATTACCTGAAATAGGCTCCCATCTGCCAACCATATGGGATCACAGAGGATCTGTCGTGTATCTCAACTCGATGAGAATCCACAAGAGAGGATTTTAGAGACGCGGGTAACGTCCGCCGATAAGCGAGTAACTGACGAAAAACACCTCAAGCCACAGGCATGTACCTCAACTGAGATGCGACTTTCTTGCCGGTATAATTCCTAAAGTGCCGTCAAACGCTGTTTAGGGGTCTGACACTATGGTAAGTCCATAGGGACAGAAGCTGGGATTGTCTTATGAGCTTTTTTCTTTTTTTTTTTGTGGAAGAATTTTTGGTCTTAGAACGGTGTACTGATGTGCTGTGTGTTGTGTATGTGTGTCGCGTCATACAGCGTCTTAACCGGTGAGCTCAAAGCTGTGCCGGTGACGTAATCCGTTATAAATGGATTTAATCACACCACGAAGCTTTTAAGTCGCTTACGCGCAAGCGTATGTACACACACACACACACACACACATATATATATATATATATATATATATATATATATATATATATATATATATATATATATATATATATATATATATATATATATATATATATATATCAATTACGACGTATGAAGGTACTTTTCCGTTTCTTGTACTTGAATTTTCGTTTTGAAATAATGAAGTGGGTGGACATGTATACACACCTGTGCTATTAACCGCTTCAGAACAAAGGTACAATCCTTGGATATGGTGGCCCAGCCTGACCCTACATGGTAAGGTCGAAGACCAGACCACCATTACCTATGGGTCGTGCTCGATGGTCGTAAATTCCTGCTGAAGGGTCGCAATGTTTTGCTGAAGGGGTTCAGCCTTCAACTACTTCTCCAATCTAGGTCACCTCACGTCCATAGGAGAACTGTGATTGTTGACGAAACTATTCTGGAAGGGGAGATGAGATGGGCGTTTGTTTATATCTTGGGACGGAATGTTGAGAACGCCTGAGTGAAGAGAGGAAGGCAGCTGCCACTCTCACCCATCACTAGCTCTCTGGAACTCCGAATTTCTCCATTACCGGAGGAGGGAACGGAATTGGGAAAGTCAGGAAATGGGTTATCTCTGAGAAATACCGCTGATGCTTATCCTTCACGAAGCTATGGAGAGAACGAGAATTAAATAAACCACGGAGGTCCACTTAACCCTGGCTTCATTCCAAATACACAAGATTTGATGGTTATCCTCGATAAATGTAACCTGAGAGATTTGGTTATGATTCTAAGATAAACTGTAAAATGTGTAGAGTGATGGTTTTCCCAGGCAGCAGCACCTGAGTGTTGCAAGTGTTTGTTACGTAGGTTTGACCCCACAGAGCATCCGGTCTACACTTCCATCCTAACCGCCGGTAAACACTAGATTAGGGGGAGAGATTATCTCAAGCCGTCCGCCCGTGTGAATTTTGAGGTCCATCCAAAGCACTCACCATTTCATCCCTAAAGGGTGTTCATGAAAATGATGGGTTACCCAATACTTTCATAGAAAATACTAAAATGCAATAGATGCCATAGTCTGCATCCATTTCAGCAGGAAACAAAGACAAATGTCATTTTGCAATCGTTACATTGTAAGATACAAAAGTGAACTTGCCACGTACTAAAATATTTTTTATTTTCATTTTTCAAAGGAACTTGCCCGTACTACTAAAAGATATTCTTATACGAAATTCTGGGAATGAGATTTCAGCCTAGGTTATTTAAATGTTCTGAGAATCGTAGCTGTGAACTTAAAATGAGAAGATGAAAGATAAAACATTATTCCTTCGTCAATTTCATGTTTTTTGGGTATCTACAGTGGCTGAGACCCCTTAAAGGCACCGCCAATACGAGTGTCAAAAAACGCGATTAAGTTTTAAAGGTCTTATGGTAACGTTGTTAGAGATATAACCACATTTAAATGTGAGTTGGTAAGATTTTGGCGAAATAAAAGGGACGAATATACGACAAGCATATGTTTACAAACTCCTTGCTTGTTTTCGTGCCTTATTTACCAAATCAAAAATAGCTCATATGAAGATAGATCGTAACACAATCCGTAATTAGCAACGTTGCATCGCTCTTCCCCATTTCCTGGGGTGAAGCGATTAGCTTTTATGTGCAGTCTCGCTCTTCGACCTCAGGTAAGTCGATAGATCTTAAATGTAGCTTCGCTTTTCTCTTTGAAATGAGCATGTACCCTAATTCGAGTTTAGCCTTGCTCTTGACCGTGAGGCAAGATGATAACGTAGTATTAAATGACGCCTTGCTAATGTAATTATCAATGTTGTCACGCTTTCCCTCCTTAGGTGTCGACAATAGTATTAAGTCTCAGTATTATGATCGCATTCCTCTTCAGTAAGCTGTAATGTAGAAGACAAAGCAAGCCTAGCCACACGTGCACAAATGAAATATATTTCCTCGTATTACTTTCCTTACCCCCAGTCCTATTAAAAACACCTTAGAGTTTATGAGCTTTAAACAAGACAACACGCTTAATCTGTAACTGTAATTCAAATTGTCTATTTAAATTTATTCAGCGCTTAAAGAAACAAGACAACACTAAATTTGTCGCTCTCACTCGCCTTCTACTGCACGCAGGATATACGTGGGCAATTGTCTTTCTTCCCTATCACTAGAGATGAATATATATATATATATATATATATATATATATATATATATATATATATATATATATATTCGAACACCCAGCGTCAATGCTGTAACAAGAATATAAAAACGCGTGCATGTCTTTGAATAGTTGCAACCTATATAGGTGATTAACATCCACTGTAAACAATCATGCAGACAGAAACTCTCACGAGTGGTCTTGAGGGTCCTTGAGCTACTTTCCTGTCTGAAGTGGGAACTTATACTGTGGTCGACAAGTTTATTTTCAAAGTGGTTGTGTTTACAATATGGCTAGCTAGCGACTTGACGTATGGGTTTACCAGTGAATACTTGGGAATAGTTAGTTTCTTAGGCTCTTGAATATAAAAGTGTAATAATATTTTGTGATACTGTATACATTTTTTCCCTTATCACTTTTAAGTAAGACGTTGCGATCCTTGAGTGTACGGATACGACCCCTGGTTATTGACGGTCTGTCCTTTGAACGGACAGGCCATCATTCGCCTTGATGTGTAACCATGTTCTCAAGGATTGCACACCATCGTGGTCAGTTGATTAGATAATAAAAATATCGTTAGATGAATATAAAAGCTGAAGGTTTCTTAAAAACCTAGTACCTATGATTTTCCAGTCAGGACCCGGATGCGTTAAGCTAAACGGAGGCAGATATTTGTATTGTCTGATTAATTTCATCTATATTTTCGAGACATTTCCCCCCATAGCTTTCCCCGCTTACCTCATTAGTTTGGAGTTACGTTGATTCCCTCTCGTCGTTGTTAAGTATTATCTCCATGCAAAGAGTTCTGTGCGATAGCCCTACCCCTACAAAATTCCATCGTAGTGACTCATACGTAAGAAAAAAAAAAAAAAAAAAAAATTACGGACATATATGCACTTCACTCCAATATCTGTATCGTTGGTGATATAAATTGCAAACAAACAAATCAAGTTTTTCTTTACTCTTCGTCAGGATTTAGAGGCAACAAAAGGGAATTTTGCATATTCATTGAATAGAGAGTCGAGACCGTGTTTGCGGAAGAGATCACAATTCATTACCGCGCTGAATGAGAACCCTCAATATTTTCTTTTTCTAGGTTAGACAAAGAACAGAGTAACTAAAATTTACTATCCATAAACTCGCTGAAATATTTTTTTCATTCATGGTAGGTCGTGTATAACATCATTATCAGACTCCCATCAATCGGTACCAATTCCCTCCGTCCATAGGTGGTAGCACGACAACAGACACTTCGAAAAGATATCCATAAGCATTCGTCCCAATGAACATAACGAGACGGCCATTGAGAACGACGGTACGACCCTTGAGTATGATGGCATGGCCCTTATAGGTCAAGTCAAAGGCTTGGGCTTGATACCATACCCAGTGGTCGTACCGTCGTGCTCAAGTATGGTCCCATCGTGCTCTCAGGGGCCAAACAAGAGCAGACAAAATTAACTAACCACAACCACATCATCCTTTCCACCAACAATCCAAATTAGCATGTTACATCGAGCCACATCATATCCCTTTGCATTTTACATCTATATCAGATGAGCCTCTTACTATTTACAGTGCCAACCAACAGAGATTTCAGGACAGGCGCTTTAACCGTGTATTTTTTTTTTCTAGCGTACTGCGTTTTTTTTTTTTTTTTTCAAAAAATATAGATTTCACTTGAAAACAGTTCCGCATTTCCTTTTTCAAATCAAGATCTATACTCAAAAAGTTATATATCTGTAAAGTAAAAATACCAACATAATGAAACCATTGCATTAAAATTTCTAATCATTAAATACTATTATGTCTTTGTCGAAGTTCTTATTTTGTATTTACTATTTTAATCTTGATGAGCGTCAATTGTTCATATGTTTGTGTACGAGTACACCTTCCAACACTCATATTTGAACCAGCACGGAGTGCTCCAGTGTATTATCTCTGTGGTCACGCCTCTCAGAGGAAGTTTTATTTGAAAATATGCGACAACATTGTTGCCTTAGGGACTACAGTGATGGATCTCGCAAATATTTAAGCAGGTAAGCTTGTATACATTTTAATTAATTTTATTTTACGTGAAATTTTACTTTCGGACGTAGGTAAATTTCTATCTCTTAATTTACCAGTTTAAGGGTACCTAGAACTTATGAACCTAACCTACACTAAGTGACGTCTCCCTAGCCTCGGACACGTCTGCCCAGGCTATTCAACTTCGATGTAGTTTATAACTTTGAGAGGAGCCATGTCCGTTTGCGAAATCTAACCTTGTTTTAGTTGATGTTTATTATCTCCAACTAGACTACAATATTCATATCTTTGTATTATGATTGCAAAAGCACGGGGAGACAGGCATGTTCATATACTTTAGGAATAAAAAAAAAATTGTAAAAGCACAGTGATGACATGTTAGCAAAACCACAACAGAATAATGTAGTATTATAATGCTAGGAATTGATAGTGGATAGTTTGAAAATATCTGACGATATATATATATATATATATATATATATATATATATATATATATATATATATATATATATATATATATATGTGTGTGTGTGTGTGTGTGTGTGTGTGTGTGTGTATATATAAATCTGTCATTGTTTGATCATTTGGATGCATTAGTTATAGGTAAAATGATTTTTTGGAAGCCACTTCATTTTTTTCTGATTTATGGATCAAAGCTGAGTGGTGCCCCTTAAGTATAACTTTGCCCTTTTGTTTTATATATTTTATGTTTAGGGGCAGACTTCATATCAGAGAGAGCTTTTATCACATCAAAAAACTTGCAAAATTATGAACATCCCAGTTTGATTGTAGAAATAAATACATGAACATAGCTACTCATTTGAAAATATAACTAAATAAGTTACATTTCAATGTTAGAAGCTTTCGCTTTAATAATTATTTAATTTGGTGTATTAGAGATCATTTTGACATAGGGGTGATGCTAGAATTTTAAACATGTCATGAGAGACAATTCCATGTGATTTTATAGTATATTATGATTCTAAAGTATTTCTAATGAACATTTGGTCTTTTTTCCGCCATGGAAAAAAATGAGAATTTAATGTATTCAAAGGAAAATTAAAGCAGGTGAATAAATGTGTATATTAATTTTTTTTATTTTGTTCTTATTCATATATACTGTTTACAACTTCGGAATACGAAAGTGTGACATTCTGTCAGAAGTTAAAAAATCATGTATACATACATGCGTAAACGATAATATTTCCCTTTTGTACATGTATATATAGACAATATAATGCATATATTGACAAACCTAAGGTATGAACTTAATATTTTCTCATATATAGATTCTCATATGATTTATGTATTTATTATCATTATTACTATTATTATTATTATTATTATTATTATTATTATTATTATTATTATTATTTTATCATTATTATTATTATTACTGAGAATGGGAAAAAGACTACAAACAACGCAACCCCCAATTTTGTAGTTATTTATAAATAACTACAAACGGTGTTGGGTCGTAATGGGATTGTGAACAACTGTATGGAATACAGTAAGGCATTTTTATGATATTCGTGTGAACGTTGGGAAGGGAGCGTGGCACGCATTGTAACATCTGTGGTGCGGGTTTCTGGTGGTGTGTGTGTGTGTGTGTGTGTGTGTGTGTGTGGTGGGGGTATCCCTGTGTTTACCCTTGTGGAATATATCACGTTTTTCATGGGAGACATGTGTCAGCAACATGTGACGGTGGTGCTCTCCTCCCGTCTCATTTTTCGACATTACTAAATCCAGCATTAGAAGCGCCACCGCCACCACCGCCAAAGGCTTCAATGACCATCAAGCCATACCAGCAGGTGTAATCACTCCTTAATTTTAGTGACTCACGTAGTGATGCATCGTTCTTGTCAGAATAAAACAATGGTTTTCGACTCAGCAATTCAAAGGCCAACATTATAATTAAAAGCATAACACATGTAGGAGAATGGCATCTTCTAGACGTCTATCTATCTACCTATCTAAGTGTGTGTGTGTGTGTATACAAATTTCAATTTTTTTCTGAATTTAGTTTTTTAAAAGTAATCGACTTCATTATATCCATATGAGATTACGTCTAAAGCTAATTCTAGCTAAAGAGACCATCTCAATCTTTCCCAGGATGTCCCCACGAAAAACTGGCCTTGTTCTGGCAACTCGCGCGGCTGCTCTTTAGCAGAAGTTTGAAGGAATTGTTGAAAATACTTTTGAGACAGCGTTAGTAGGTGATCGAGTGTCTACATACGACGCCAGTATTAAGACCTCTTTCCCGGAGAGTGGACACTCCTGTTGAGCAGCGCGGAAAGACTAACGAAACTCGACCATCTCTCATCGTGACGTTCCTTTTCTCTCACGCATCCCTTGGACCCTTGAGAAACTCCCCATGGGTTCTCCCAGATTACGGAGCCGTATGGACGTTCTTTGC
The DNA here is from genome assembly GCF_036320965.1 of Panulirus ornatus. Classification (NCBI taxonomy): domain Eukaryota; kingdom Metazoa; phylum Arthropoda; class Malacostraca; order Decapoda; family Palinuridae; genus Panulirus; species Panulirus ornatus. Next base: position 26,160,064 of record NC_092280.1, on the reverse strand, counting down.
TCTCCCTCACTCATCCCCTGGACCCTTACGAAACTCCCCATGGGTTCCCCCGGGTTACGAAGCTGATGGGATGTGTACTTTGTCTCCGGCATTGCCTTCCGGAAGGTGCGGGGTCTCGGAGCGTAAACAACCTTTGGCGCACCATTCGCCACTGCCCGCCCATACCGGCCACAGAATCTGTCACCTTTTGAACACTAGTGAAGGCATGAAATGCCTCAGTTCTCCATGGCTATTGAGGAGAAAATCATAGGGAAATTTCAATGAGCCAGGGTGTTACTTTCAGAGACCATTATTCAAGGTTTTCGATGATGGTAGTACACATAGATCTTAGCTAACCAGTCTCCACCCGGGGGCCAGAGGAATCCTCCGCTGTTGATTACTCGATGCCGACAACACAAGAGACGCCCATAATCCTCCGCAGTTGCCGCTGACTGAATACCAAGCGTCAGGTCCATAAGTCCTCTCCAATTCTCATTACATGCCGACACCACACGTCAGGCCCACAGATACTTGTGGTGAATTACTTACGTGTCTAAATAGTTTCATCTCAGCAGACAAAACACGAATACCATTAGTGAAGACGAGCTACTTGAACTGCGCGACGTAATTTGATTTGACCTGTGCCAGGAACCCCTGGCAAATTTATTGTGGATTCCATACTCCTCGTGTGAGCTGTAGCACAAGAGGATTACAGGGGTCACAAAGGGTGTTAGTCAGATCCCACGTCAAAATCCTTGAATCGTATCAAAAATTCTACTTAAACTGCGTCAAATACCACTTAAACTGTGTCAAAGTATTGCTTGAACTGCGTCAAATACTGTAATGAACTACGTCATATGCTATTGTAACTGCTTCAGGTACTTTTCAAACAGCTTCTAACGCCGTTCAAACTGCGTCATATTCCGTCACCCAAAATCATTTTGATGCGTTTGGTACAATGATGTGTGAGGACAGACGCGTGTCCCCAGTTACACCTGCGTCTTGTGACGTCACTTCCACCACAATCTCCCCCAAGTAAGGAGCTGGTGGAGGGGGGTAAGGCAGAGCCGTGGACTCGCTTGGGACTTCCCCAGTCCTGCCTCCCAAGTGATGCCTGTGATGTTGGCAGCGGCGGCAGTAATGTACAAAGGGGAAAAGCCAGATTTAACGGGAGACCTGTTGGTCTATGACGAGGGTTGTCTTGTGGAAGACAGACAGCAACAGTGCCCTGAATTCCCTGTCTCACTGAATGGGAGATGGGACAGGAAAGCAAGGAAGACAGAGAGAAAGAACATGGGAAAGCCAGATTACGAAGACGGTAACAAGTGTTCTACATGCGTAATCAATGTACATTGTAGATGGAGAGAGAACAGTAAAACAAGGGTGACGATGGCTACTGAAGACTATGAGGGGAGGATGTTGATGCTGTTGGTAGTGGTGAATGGCTGACACGATACGTAGGTATATATATATATATATATATATATATATATATATATATATATATATATATAACCATCTATGTATCAGTATTCATGAAAAAGCCCCGGTGTTGCTCACGACTTTACGAAAGGTTCCTGCAGCTAAGGGCTGCGCTATTTGCAATGAGCCCCGACAAAGGTGGTTTATTTACTCGCGGTATAAGCTCAAGCAGGTGGAGTTTGTCGTGTGTTTGTGCCATTTCCCACGTTTGCGAGGTAACGCCAGTAACATACAAAGAAATAGCCTGATTCGCTCCCACCCATTCTATAACTCATGTAGAATGTATAATGCATAATACATATATCCTGCCCGGTCGATGTAGATGGACACGCATTCACCGTCAGCGTATTAGTCCTTCCTGTCTTATACGTGGAAGTGTCCGCCGCTGTTTAGTATTTTGAAAAGTGCCTGAAGCAGACGCTGTCGGTGCAGAGAAGGACCACTGTACTGGGTCAGTGTTGCCACGCGTGAGGAAGACCATCACACCCCCTGCCTTCAGGTTTATATCCAAAAGTCCCTTTATAATAGCACGGGAAGTGGAGAGAGAGAGAGAGAGAGAGAGAGAGAGAGAGAGAGAGAGAGAGAGAGAGAGAGAGAGAGAGAGCAGAGGTTCTGGGGATATGCTGTGGACCTTGCCAGTGAGCTGCTGTAGCTGGTTGGAGGCCTGGAGAACGCCATGACCTTGCCAGGAAGCTAGGAGAAGCTGGGTGGTGGTCTAAGGCACAGCATGACCTTGCCAGGGAGCTGGGAGAAGCTGGGTGCTGGCCTGGGGAAGGCCAGAGAGAGAGAGAGAGAGAGAGAGAGAGAGAGAGAGAGAGAGAGAGAGAGAGAGAGAGACCAGCCATGCTCTCGCATTACATAAAGCCACATGCGGCCCACCACACACACACACACACACACACACACACACAAACACACACACACACATACACACACACATACACATGGGATGGGGGGACCCACCAGTGTGCTACAGCCTCCCCGTGTGCAGTACAAATAGGTAATTATAACTGGCCGCAAGCTGCTGCGGGCAGTGACGGTGTAAAAACCCACCCAATTTGCGGCAGCCGCATCTCGTGATGTAGTGTACACATACCTGTAAGTCAGAGTTCTCCATATCGTAATGTTTGGCCGTGTTCTTTATTTTGTTTTTAGCTTTTTAGGGTAATTTCTCTGGTTTCTTAATGTTTTGGTGAATTTTTATCAGTGTTATGATGACTGGTTTCTAGTTTCATAATGTTCGTGGTTTGTGTGTGTGTGTGTGTGTGTGTGTGTGTGTGTGTGTGGAGTTGTTTTGACTAGCGAGTGAGGTGAGCAAAGTGGTTGGAACCTATCGCTTATTCAACCAATACAGTGGTTATTAGGGAGTGACACTCTACACCCCCCCTCCCTCTCCCATCCCCCCTTACTCTCTCGTGAGGTCAGTGGCGTTGTGGTTGTAGTTGTTGGCGGCTGCGCGGGGGCAGTGTCCAGCGTCGCCCGCGTTCGTCTCTGTGGCGGGCTGGCCGGCCAGATCGTCCCGTTGGTGTTGTGTATACAGGACCGTAGGAGGGGGGCTATGGGTGAGACGTGACCACAGAATGCGGCGTGAGCGTTGGTTACTACGTGCTGGTGAGAGAGAGAGAGAGAGAGAGAGAGAGAGAGAGAGAGAGAGAGAGAGAGAGAGAGAGAGAGAGAGAGGTGTACAAGTTCTTGCCATTACCTCTTCCTTGGTATAGTGTGTGTTTAACAGTTGTCGGGTGGAAAGGATAAAGAATTGATACAAATTTGTTGCACTTTGTGTAACTGAGGTGGAATAAGGAAATCTGGTTTAGTTAACTTTATCTTTTGATATAAAAGGAGAACGAAACCACCTCATTCCGCTGTACAACAAGTCTTAACTCCACACTCAAAGGATAAACTCGGTATCCTCAAGGGTCACACTTGCTTGCCTTGCCCAACTCGATTGCCTCCATGTGCCTATCAAAATCCTATAGAAAATCACATTTTCGGTGTTACCTAACTCCGCCTGCTTGTGTGGTTAGTCGCGCCGCGAGTGAAAAGCCACTTCGGCTAGGTTCGCGTCAACGGAGTACAATTTCGTCGAACTCACTCGGAAGGAGTCCACCCTTTCCTAGCTACTGACTGCAGCGCTGCCTTGAAGCAGCAGGAGATGGCGGTCCTTGAAATTATACAATGATGAAAATAACAACAATGATAAGAAGAATGATTTTACAAGACAAGCGAGTAATTTCCAACACCACACAGCAAGAGTTAGGGTAAATGCATGACTTGTGAGCAGAAGAGAGCTACTGAGTATCTAAGAGATTCATAAACGTATAGACAAGAGGAAATATACATATCCCAGAGAGATACGTTTTAAGAAAACCTCATTAATCCTTGACATGTAAAAAAAAGGAGAAAAATATCAGATTTGTAGAACGTTAAGGCTATAATCATGCAAGTGATGAGTTTATCGTAACGTCTTCAGCCTGAACAGAGACGAGGCAGCTTAATTAATAATGGCTAGCGCATGTCAGGCTCAGGTCTGGCGAATCTCGACCATACGAACCACTTGAGCACGACCCTGCTCAATGTACCATGCCATGAAGCCAAAGGATCGCAGCGTGCTCAAGGGTCGTACTTGTCGTGCTTTACGATAGCTCCGTCGCTCTCAAATGTCTTTTCGCCGTGCTCAAGGGTCGCACCGTCGTGCTCAAGGGTCGCACTGTCGTTCTCAAAGGTCACACCGTCGTATTCAAGGGTAGCACTGTCGTTTTCAAAGCTCGCACTGTCGTTCTCAAGGGCCGCACCGACACGTCGTGTTCAAGGAGGCTGGTTGAGCAAGACTCGTTGTACACAGACCACAACGATGTGTGTTGCGCTCTTTTAAATCATCCACCAGTCGCTCGTCTGCTTGTGGGGGTTGCCGAGGGTTTTAATGATGTTAGCTTGACTTTAAGGGTCACCTAAATCATCGGCTCATGAAATTTTTAACGTAATATGAATTCTCGTATATTAAAAGAGCCTGACACAAATTATACGTACAACGTACAATTAACGTTACAACCTTTGAGGGAAAAGGGTACGACCCTTGGGTTATCCTGGCCTGGACATTGACCTCTTGACCGTTCAGGGTCAGGTCAGAAGTCATGGCATCAATAACCGGACAATCGCATCGCCGTGCCGAACGATCACACCAACCAATACGTTTACTTCAAGGAAGAAATAGAAATCATCTTGTGACTTTAGCATGTACTGTGTTCTCCTCTTATCTTTATCAATTAAACAGTGTGATGGTATGTGGCACACAGACACAGACACAGACACACACACACCACGTCTGATTCCAGAGCTGCACACATTTGTCGTTCACGCCACCTCACTGGCTCCTCTTGTCTTGGCGTCTCCGGAGACTAGACTCCCTACCCACCCGGCCCCCTAGCAAGGCGCCTACCATCCGACGCTCACTTGTTTAGCCTGAGTACTTCCCGTCACGTCCTTATTAAGCATGTCGGGATATATACATTTTTTTTTCTTTTAACCCTTAGAAATCCTCTTCAGGCCAACTGAGTACTTCCCGTCACGTCCTTATTAAGCATGTCGGGATATATACATTTTTTTTTTCTTTTAACCCTTAGAAATCCTCTTCAGGCCAAGTGTATGGCTTGAGTCTGTGTGTGTGTGTGTGTGTGTGTGTGTGTGTGTGTGTGTGTTTACCTGTTCGTACGGTACGAGAGAATTCTATGCTCGTTGGGCCCCATCTCATGAACTTTACCGTCGTTTCAACTTTTACAGCTATAATGAGCAGCCAACATTTGTAATTCTGTAAAGTGTGTGTGTGTGTGTGTGTGTGTGTGTGTGTGTGTGTGTGTGTGTGTGTGTGTGTGTGTGTGTGTGTGTAAGTGTGAGAGAGAGGAGGGGGGTGGGGGAGTCTGACAGTCAGGTTAGGTATAATGTTGACTCCCATGTCCAGTAAACGCAACCATTTAATTTTTTTTTCTAGGTCCTCTTGTACGTTGATACGATCCTAATTACTCTACTTTCCATCCCCCAAGACCTTAGCATTATCCGCAGATATATTCAAATTGTGAGACGAGTCCTGGTAAAGTCATTTACAGTCGTTTCGGTATGTGTGAGTATGAGTCCATGTGCACTGATCCGACTTCGTGATCATCAGTGACATCTTTTTCCGAATTGATAACAAAAGAGAAACTCACTCCATTTACATACGAGATTTAACGCTGCTCTCTCGATCTGCATGCTAGTCTAAAATATCTATGTTTGTAGAAGAAAAGATCCACCAAAAAAGCTGTCAGGAAAAATGTGATAATGAGTGTTTTAATGTATACTAATTAATCTTTGGTCAATATTATGAAAGATCACACGCACACACACACACACACGCTTAAGAGACGCCGCAACTTGAGAGTTAAACCCTCTCCCCGTAACACACACACATACACACACACAGAAGGCTATGTAAAAGGAGGGAAAGAGGTACTGTTTTTGTGTAAGGGTGGTGGATGGTTGCGAGACTATAGGGAACCGTGAATACTTACATTACACAATTGTTTAAAAGGCTACTTAAAAGTAAAGTAAGTTTCACGAAACTGAGGTCCTACAAGTAGAGAAATCTCTACTCTATGCAAATGATCAATCACACACACACGACTTTAAAATCTTTCCCCAAAACACAAGTAGGGATCACAATCGCGCGCGTCCGCGTCCAGCCACTGAGTCATATGTTGCTCACATTAAGTCAGTCAATAAGTATTCATGAGAGTTATACAACTGTCGGCCAAGTACGGACGAGATGCTCTTGTCGGGAGACGTAGAGAGAGAGAGAGAATTTCTCGCTTTATTTTACACTCTTACTAGTCAACACTCGCTAATAATAATAAAAAAAATAGTGCCAACATAGTTACTTTTGAATGCCGTGATACACAGTACGCAAATATATGGAGTATTATCAGGCTGGAGTATTTGCTATTCATTTGCAAGCCAAGACTCATGGTAGAATAACGATGATTCGGAACACATTTCTTTCATAATAGTTACGGAGTAGGATACACAGCCTAGCTACGATTCTTTGGTCAGAGGCCTATACTTATATGATGGACATATGGAAAATACTGGGTTCTAGATAGCCTAGTATTTGTTCTCAGTTGTATTGAAAACTCTGGGTTAGAAAGCCTGGTATTTGTTATCATAGTTTTACGGAAAATTCTGGGTTAGAAAGCCTAATACTAGATGTCATTAGTTATAGAAAGTGCTATGTTGGGAAGCCTAGTTAGCCTTATGTCTTCCCTTGGTTTTGTGATTCTTCAAGTGAAGGTCGCCGTGTGCTCGTGAGCCACAAAAATGAAAGCAAATACATGAAAAAAAAATAGAATATCGTCGAAAAGCTTTCCAAATCAATGAGTTTATTTCTTGAAATCACACGTTAGCTTACGTCTTCTTAGTTTTGAATTTCTACATATATATAAAAAAATGCAGTAGCTGATATCTCTATTTGAATGACAATGTATTAAGCATACAACAATTTGGAAACAGCACCTACAGTCCCCCTCCAAAAAAAAAAGTTAATGTATTCGCTGTATTTTTTTGATGTAGAATGATATTAATTTACCGTATTCCTGTGTAATTGGGTACTGGAATTACCATATGTTTTTATTTTCAGAATGAAAAAGAAATTGATTCATGTGGAGTCGGTCATCGTTCTGCAGCCTTCAGAATGGTAATGTGTTCACAAACCTTTCTGTTGTTTTGACAGTGATAATTCCAAGGATATTCTCGCTTATCTTTAACATGATGTAAAAACTGATATTAAGAAACAGCCAACTGATGGTTATTCTTACATCTCTCACCAGTTCGTAGCTAATGTTTATATGCAGAGATGGGCTTTGTTATTTAATGTTAAAAAACTCACCGACAATTTTCATGATTCGTTAGGCCTTAGTTAAGACCTTAGTTTGTTGGTTGGTTATTTGGGCTTTTTAGGCTTATCGACTTCCAGCGCCTTGATTAAGGCCGTCAACGTCAAAGAAAGAAAGAAAGAAAGAAAGAAAAAATCGAAAAATCTGTACTTGCTTCCACCTACCCCTAGATATGTGTGTACACGTCACCTGCGCTGGCACTGAAATGCTTTCTTTGTCTTTGTATAGTCATTCTAATAATGCTTTCAAAATCTAAAAATTAATTATATACGTTCTTCAGGAATTCAGGTTATTGTAAGACCACACTGCCTCAGAATGCATTATTTTTTCCCGTGAAAGAATTTTGTACAGAACTGGGATAAAAATGACAAGAGTTGCATTACTAATAAATTACTAAAATGACATGGAAAAACAGTAAATTATGATAAATTCTTTCATAGAGCGTATTAAATCTTCACTGTTGCATGACATTCGTGATGTATTGAAGGACGCTTTTGACTGCAGTCAATCATGACCTTAGTATAAGCAAGAGCCCGTTCAATGTGATGTGAAATATGCATTAAAAGAAAAAAAAATTGACACAATCGCCGGTTGTAATGGGCATGAATGTTCACATGGATCAGAAAACCTCTCTCTTCCCCCACCTTTAAAGAAAAGAATGAGGACAAAAGTAAATAACTTTTTTTTTTTCCCCAAAAAGAGGGAACAGAGAAGGGGGCCAGTTGAGGATGTTCCCTCAAAGGCCCAGTTCTCTGTTCTTGGCGCTACCTCGCTGATGCGGGAAATGGCAAATAGTATGAAAGAAAGAAAAGGGGGGGAAAATTCCTCCGTGGTGAAGTGGTTAGCATTCCTGACCGTGACGCATTCACGGACCACTTAGGGACGAGCGCACAGGTTCGAAACTTGCTTGCGCCAGTCGGTCCTAGCTGTTCATCCACCCCTAACGGTTGGTCGATATATTGGGTACCTAGCCCAGTCTTATTTCTTTAACTTAAATTAAACGCAGAAAATGTTAATGATAATTATACTAGAAATAATAATGATTATGATGACTCCTGTTCGCCTTCAAAGAAATAGCGTCGGCAACGGATGACTTTCGGCCTTCGAGAAAAAAAAAAAAAATCCCGGCTGAGCTGTTCTTGTTTGAGCAACGTGTAGTAATACAGGAGGAAGGTATTTTTCAGACACCACTCCTGCTAATGATCTCAGCATCCCAGGCACTGTCGTCATAAAACATAAATGACAGACCCCCTTTAAAGGTCGGAGCCTTGATATGGTCAGCACAGTTCTGAGTAACTGAAGTTCTTGATAAGGTTAACAGTGTGGCTGCAACAAGAAGCACTATTTATTTATTCATTTTTTTTTCCCAACTCGTAGCTTCAGACAACAGATTCGAACCTGAAACAATATTTGGAGCACGTGACTCGACTACTAGGAACTTGCAGTGACGAAAATCATGACCCTAAATGCCATGCTAGCCATGTGAGTCGTCTTGGGACGTAGCGCCTGTAGTACGATGGGCCATCATACAGAGGGAGGATATATATATATATATATATATATATATATATATATATATATATATATATATATATATATATATAGTCGATCACCTGAAAGTTTTTAAAAGATTTTCATTCGGGTTGTGGTTATAATTTGACGTTAACGGCCTTATTGACGCCGCTAGATGATAGGCTTTAAGCCCAAATTAACCAGCCAACTGATGGTGGTACGATCCTGATTATTTTTTTTTTTGTTTAACGTGACGTAATTAGATACTGATAATCGCTAAATGTATGAATATAGGCTGGTAATCACTATATCGAAGAGAGTAGATTGAGCAAGACGGTGCGGCCACTGAACACGTGGATATGATATATATCTTAGTCTTTTATCTCACCCTTGAGAGTTAAACCAAAGACCAGACCCTTACATTATTACCCAAGGGTTGTCGTAACGTCCTGCTGAAGAAGTTGTTCGCTATCGGTACAGACTTTATGCAGCTGTGCGGTTTGGCGAAGCTTCCCCCACAACAGTTTCCTTAAGAGATTTAATTGTTTCGTTTCTCAACAGGCCCGCCCCACCACTCTTTACTTTGGCGCGAAACAACAAACACATTGGGGTTCGCGAGAATACACGTCACTTAAACTATTTGCATTTCAATATTCACTTTCATTACAGTTTGTAGCAATTTTATTTCATCTTCAGCCCACTGTAGCAATTTAAGTCATATTCACAGATTGTGAGTTATAATTCCTGGTCAGCAAAGTTGTGGCAATTCCATCCAATAATTCCTAATCAGCACAGACGTTGGTAGTTTTAATTCCACAGACAGTGGTAGTTTTGACTCATATTCATCACCTTGCGGCCATTCAAATCCATATACAGCACAGATTGTGGCAATTCTGATTCATATTTAGCACTTTCTGGCAATTACCTCCAACTCCCTCTCCCCTCAGTAGATGGATCTTGTTTTACTGCCTGTTAGTGTTCGACTTGTCATTTTGGATGTGGTGATAGCTTTTGCCATTCCTTTTGTAAGCTACCTTTTTGTTGTTGTAAAGACGTATAAGGACACGCACATATTCATACAAGTACTCTCATACGAGAGCGCTCTATGCGACAGGATATGGGGCTGCCCGTATCGAGTTAGCCATTATGTACTGGCCTCTTGCCCTAGTGAACTTAGCCCGAGCCGCAGCCATCTCGCTTTATTTACGTGCTTCTGGTTATTTAATCCCTTGAGGACGACGGCACGACAGCCTAAGGTATGATGGCCAGGCCTTAGGAGTCAAGTCAAAAGCCAGGTCATACCACCACCGTGGTTAAGGGACGTACCCTTGCGTTCAAGGAGTTAGAATAGAAAGAAAGCCATGCATCAGCGTTGAGAGCTAGCGTGCAGGAGCTTTCCACTTGTCCTTGTCCGACTAGCTGTGAGACTAGGTTAGTTCAGATCGTGTTGTGATAATACGTGGCTGCGGTATGGGAAATTAGTACGTTGCGTCAGCGTGTGCAGTAGTGTGTCTCAGTCGGTTCACCGTACTGCTGCAGGAGAGCGACGCCCGAGATGTTCCTCCACAGCGGCGCCTCTTTTTGTCTGTGGGGGGCACCACTAAGAAGAAACAGCGGCGCCTCCTGCGTTAGTAATACCATGAGGCATGTGTGGTCTGCCCGGTTGGCGCGGCCTCACCCCCCACCCCCTTATCTCTACCCCAGAGACCCACCACCCCACCACCAACAGGCTGGGTTGCTTGTGTCTTGTTGCTCACAACACCCATTTGCGTACTTGAGAAGAACGGTCACTCGCGAGTGTTTGATCGTTGGTGTAAGTGTGAGCCACTGCTCTGGGGAGGAGACCACTTTACAGTGCACTTCAGGATTTCAAACTCCTATACACGTTGATAGGTTCTGGGAAGATCGCTCTTAGACAAGTTGGGCTGTGGTTAAGGGGCCGTGATGGCCCTAGTCTGTGGTCTCTTGCTCTCTCTGTCGCTAAGGTCTCCTTTTCCCTGGCTTTCTGCCTATGTCGCAAGCCGGGTCAAGTGATACAGTTTCACCTCTGGTAATTATAATTTCAAGTGACACAGTTGGTTTCACAATCACCCGAATTCTTTACAAACCTTTACCCCTGTTTTTAAGTGAACGTCAAATATATTGTTACTCTCTGCAAAGTGTTACGATTACCTCTGTGACGGAAAAGGGTAAAAATGATAGTCGTACCATCAGTTTGTGACAACCAGTTTGGACGACACTGTCAATTAAGTTTTTCTTCGCCCTAAATACCCTAGTACTAACAAGCATTTAGTCTACTTCACTTCTCAGCGTTGCCTTGAACGACTTTCATGTAATCTCGGTTGAATGACTGTGACCAGTATTGTCTTACGTGCCTCTTAATCAATTAAGATTTTCTAAGATAACCAGTTGCAGTAATATTTACATGCATGGGCGAACAGTAGTTCTCACACTTTACATTAAACGTGGAAAGCAAATATTCTGTTTATGGCCAGCAAGGAATTGCGTAGTGTTAGTGGTATTATAAGTTTCTACATTGATAAAAGTGAGTTACAAATTCAGTAGCAAAATTCAGTTTTTTTCTCAACTCCAAAATCAATGTTCAGTGCTTTGAAATATTTTTTTTTTTTTAGCACACCATTAGTATATAGGCTTCAAACGTAATCATCAGCATATAAGGAATAACATAAATACTTTAGCAATACACCGCCATCTAATATCAAATAATTTTTTAGCATTATGTTTAGCATGAACATCCGAACACATATTTAAAATATATTATGGTAGTGTTTAGCGCAAGGAGACGCACGGGCGTTAATAGCCATGCTAGGCTAAGTGGAGCAAGGCTTGGCGAGGAAGCATCTCTACAGACCAGGGGCTGATGGTGGTGGCTAGGTTGAGCAACTCGCTGTTGGAATATAAAAGTCTGTATATATATATATATATATATATATATATATATATATATATATATATATATATATATATATATATATATATTGCTTCCAGTGTGATTCATATGGATGTAGTTGGTAACTTCTAAGTTAATGATGAAGTCTTATGAATGATGATTTAATATCTGCATGATTTTAACCTATTTCCACTGGGAGGTTGTTTTAAAAGTACGGGTGATTTTCATTTTAACAGCACAGTTCAGAAAATGTTAAAATCACAGTACAAAGTGTCACAATCAGTTATACCTTATACTGTTCAGCAGGACTACCCTTAAAGAAAGCGGTACGACCCCTGGTTATGATGGCGTGATATTTGACTTGATCAGGTCAAAGGGTTTAAGGGTTGTACAGTCGTGTACTAGGGGCTATGTTTACTCTTAACCATTTCAAGGTTTCCAGACGAATGAATGCAGCGAGCAAATCTTTATAGTCCATTTGTGCACTTATATTCTGTATTATAAATGTATTAGGATTATAAATTTAGGTACCTATGGTTTATGATGTGTTCTATGGGGAGGTATTAATACATTACAGATTTTTCGTCAGTTCTTTTATATCAACATAGCTGATTTTTCTAGTTTCGATAATTTTTACACTCCGTTTACCAATCACAGGCATGTATACACAGGGCCTGAATACATTACAGAGTACCAAGAATTCATACATTTCACACGGTCTTCACACGTTAGATCTTTTTTTTTTCTGAAATGTATGATTCTGACTATTTGCAGTTCGACATAAAACAGGCATTTGTACACAGGGCTAGAATACATTACACACAGAGTGTAGAGTAACGAGAATTCATATTTTACAAACGGCATTTACATATCAAAGCTGGATTTTGTTCCTGGAACGGTCTCAGCAAACTGAATGACATTAAGAAATTCGAGAGTCAAACAGAATACATTTATATCCACAAAATAGTGACACCTTACGTTTGTCACATAAGCTTCAGTCCTTTGGGGTCGTAAGTGATACTAATGGTGGAGTGTGAACACCAGCAGTCGAGGCTCAAGTGACGCCAGTAAGGCTGCTGCGGGCTACCCTGACTCAGGAGCCATCGACGAATTTCACCTAACCTAGGATGCCTTCGTTACAACAACCACTTCGGCAGTAACACAACTAACTTTGGTATGCCCTTGTTACAACGGCAGTAACACACCTAACCTTGGCATGCTTGTTACAACTATAGTTCTGGCAGTTACACTTAACCTTACCTAGCACGCCCTCTTGCCTAGCCTGCCCTTATTACAACCATCGTCGCAGCAGTAACACCTAACTTTGCCTGGCACGCCTTTGTTACAAGTACCACCTTACCGGTAACACTAACCTAGCCTATCCACCCTTTATTGCAGCGACAGCTTCATTAGTTGCACTTAATCTAGCCAAGCATACCCGTTACAACCACCTTCGCGGCAGTTACACTTAAGTTCACATGCCCCTTGTTACTACCACCACCTCGGCAGTTAACACCTAACCTTATCCCATTATGTTCTTATAACCTTCTCCATGCTAAGTGCTTCATCCCATGCCTAATGGAAAGAATACTTGAACAAATTCACAATCACGGCCCTTTGTCCATACCTTATTTTTTCCCCGCCAAACTTATACAGTTGCTAAGATGACTAAGGACACGCATTTGGAAGCTGAAACAGGTCTGCTCAGCATGGCATACGCAAATGCTGCATTGGATGATTAATACTCTCAGTACGAGCGCTTTGAAGACCCTTACCTCTAACGTCAAGTGAGATTAAGAAAGCGAATTCAGATCACCGTACCTCGTTTTGACAGCGACGGCACCACCTTTGAACGTACGGCATGACGCTTGCACACGGCAATGTGATCACTGAACCATGCCTTTTATGGTGCCGTGCTCAAGGATAGATAGCACCACCGCATTCACGGGAGTTATAATGAGCGTGAAGGACAAATGGCGAAGCACTATAGAGACTCTGTACAGTGGTATCAAGCAAAAACGGCGGCAGCCTAGTCGTCCGGGCTTTGCGTCCAAGGCAACATTCCCCCAGCACTCTGCTACTGACAGTGAGCGTATTCACGCAGTTAATGAGCTAGTGATGAGGAACATGACACCCTGGGAGATGTGATACGCCATCCCAGCTCTTGTTTCGCGGTTGTTACATCGATCTTATTTCTTTTTAAATAAAGTTAATCAGAAAGTACAGTTGAACATACGACTCCTATCTTGAATGTTTACCGTCGTGTTCAGTGACCGACTCGTCGCAAACTAATTGCTCCAGCAGGGAAGGCAGACTAACAAAAGTACATCTAGGACATTGCCAGACTCAGAACCCTGGTTCTGCTTAACTTATATGTGGCCTTAGCACGAAACTGCATGGCAGAGGCGCAGACCAAAAGCAACTCTCAAGAGAGGTAACTAAACAGCCACCACTTCCGCTACTGATGCTTGGCGTCAACCGCCAAGGCAGGATCGTAATTCGAGCATCCTTGCCAAAGTAAACGAGTCGAGCAATGTTGGAATCCTCAAGAAGATAGACTGCATTGGCTGGGACATGCACACAGCGGGCAGGATGGACGTATATAAAAAAAAAGACATACTTTGTACTAAGATGGAGATTTGTAAGAGCTCCATGGCTCGCCCAAAGCACGATGTTACGATGTTTGAACATGGCGTTACGACCTCTGAATACAACGGTACGACCCCTGGGTATGATGGCCTTGATATTTCATTTGCCCTTAAGGGTCAGATCTAAAGCCAAGCCACCATACCAAAGGATCACACTGTCGTGCTTTTCTTGAGGTTTAGGACTAGGAATGCTTTAATGTCGACATCAAAGCTGAATAGATTAAGGCAAATGGCATGAAAAATAGCGTCACGAGTCCTGGTCCGCAACCCAGAACATTGGGATGTACAGCGAAGAGACGTACCTACGTTGTGTATCAAATGACATATTTCTTTCTAGTATCTCCCTTGATGATGTGATTATTAAACGAAAGAGCACTTGGGAACTTATCGTGATTCATTTCCCCCTGGACTCGGAATTATTCTTGATCACACGCTGAATTGTGATCCTTTACGAGGCTGTACCACTGGAATAACAGCCTAGTAAGAAATCAATCCAAAGGAGTTTACAGGAGCTTAATACTTCTACATTTCCGTTTGAGACACTTTCAAAGTGTGAAAACTCCCGTGTACCCAGTTTGAGATACTTTGAACGTACTGATACTCCTACTAATGATGTAGATTCAAAGAGCATTCAATTAACTAGAAAAAAAAATTAAAATGAAATTGCGTGTATGTCCAACTTCCTAAGGACACCTCAGAAATGAACTAAACAGTTTAGACACTCACAGACTTATATCAGAATGATTTATTCTTGATAAGTTTATAAACTAAAACCATGTTTTGTTGTTGTTGCTTACTGAGCCACACACACAAGGGCGATGGCTGGTGCGTTATAATGTCCACTGATAATGTTACCGGAAGCTTGGCATCTCCGGCCTGGTTTACCGACACCCCCAGACGAGAAGCCAAGCCACCGTAACAGACGTGGTTTAAGAACAAAACTCTTGCCTCGTGTGACGGACGTGCGCAGGGCTAGGCGTCTGATCACCAGCATACATGTCACACCTGAAGGACTCCGAAATAAGCACATGGGTCACCCGCCAGGCACGAGACGATACCCTGCTCTCCATGATTCTCTTCGCTCTGGGCGATAGTATTTCAACATTATCGTGGCCTGTGTGGTCTACGGCGGTGGCTCGTAATCTATTCGTATGGTGGGCCACTAGACTTTTCGTTATGTAATGCGTCACTCTAAAATCTCATTTGACTGAGAATATGAATAAATCTTATTTATGAAATTATTCAAGAATGTCAAAGCAAACTGCTTAACATTTTTCAACACAAATGGATTTATAGTCCTTTTTCTTTTCTACTTACGAGTGGAATTTCAGCGACTAACACCACGCATATACGTGCCATCTCGCGTACCACTGGCAAGATTCCAGTGTACTACATCACAGATAACACTTAAGTCAACAATACGTCAACCATGCAATGAGTCGCTTTTCGTCAACGTATTTCGGAAAAAAGATATGCAAATATTAAGTTCGCAGGATATATATATATATATATATATATATATATATATATATATATATATATATATATATATATATATATATATATATAATCAGCACGAGTGAGGAGTCAGTACAGGATACATAAATCTAGTCAAATATTCCTGTATAGTGCCAGTGATACCTTTTTTTTTTTTTATCCAATTTAAAAGCGCATCGATTCTTTCTTGCACTTCTTGGGGATTTTCTTTTACACACACACACACACACACATATATATATATATATATATATATATCTATATGCACATGTGTGTGTGTGTGTGTGTGTGTGTTTGATCCAAGTGTGCTGTTTGACAGAGGGACCCGGTCGGCAGGGCATATTTAGGCATTGTATTTACCTAAAGGGCCATGACAGCGGCCACTCCCGCCCAAGGGAGTAAACTTAGACATAACATACAGATGACCTTACACTCGCGGGAAGGAGGCGACGCTGGGAGTTGAGACTGACGTTTATGGTGAATAAAGAAACCTCATTTAAGTGGGAATAGAGTGGCGGAGAATCTGTACAAATAGAATGATATGCAAATGTGGCTGATTGTTGGAAAACACGGACGTGGTGTTCCCAGAACTGGTCTAGGAGCCCATCCACTTGGAAGCCTCAAGTGCTGGTTTATGAGAGGGGGTAATAATGACACACGTGCGCAACGGTGCGCAAAATGCTCTTTTGTGATTACATCAGAGTTCTTGTGGGAATTTCCAGGAGCCTTTGAAGTGAACTGATGATACTGGCGGTTCATGTGGAATCTCCACACATTCCCAGCACTGCATATCTTAAAGTTTTCCCCTTAACAGTGCGTCCTTCGCCCACATATTTTCCCTCTAACCCTCCCTGATTCTTTTAAGTCCCTTGCATAGTTTTTGTTGTTCTTTCCACTCGATCCGATCCTCGTTAATAACATCGCAGAAACTCATTCATTTTACCAGTTTATTCCTTTCTGTCAACGGGAGTCTTTTCTAAGTGTCTTCATCCCTTATCCATGCTCATCGTAACCAACCATCTTTCTTAAAAGTAAACTTTATTACTGTATATGATTGTTATACAGCGTAAACACAAAGATGCCTTCTGACAGAATATGTCATGATTGTAACACTAAATTTTTTTCAGCTTAATAATTTTCCAGATGTTACCAGCAGTTTAAGCTGTAAATATATCGATATTGGATTTCGGTCCTCAGCATATATTTAGGCCCAAATGGTGCTTGCGCACGCCAGAATTAAGAAACTATCGTTGGTGTTCTTATAACTTAAGATGTTTGCACAAATTCCTAATGACCAACGGTAGATGATTCCGGTGGTCTAGCAATATCACAGAAATTATTCAGCACTTTTTGAACCCTTTCTGACAAGCCTTTTTCGTTATTACTCTTACTGTCTACATTACGTTCCTCTGGACCTCCTCTATAAGATCTTTACGTTTCTTCTTCAATTGTGGTAACCCGAACTGTGACGTATATTCTAATCACTGTCAAGTATTAGCCGAGAATCGTTTACATTTCTGTGTCCGTGTGCGTACTTCCTGGAACTTGAGGCGAGACAGACGACCACCATATAAAAAGAGGATGCAGACAGACCACAGTGTGTGTGAAGACTTTATTAATCGTCTGCCTGCCACAGGCCATGTAAATCTATACACACTGTCGAGAACGTCACAGCCACTGATCCAATTGAGCAGGCGATGGATCCTGAGTAGATAAAAATAAGGTACGTGAAAGGGGTTGATTCTCTCTTCTTGGAATGGGTTCGCTGCCCGAGCTGCGGATTGTGATTATGTGGTTATGGCCTCTCTTGAATGTCGAAGGGGATACATACCTTTACGTCAGAGAGATAGGAATTCCCACGTGATGACACATGACCATTTCACATACAGATATTCACAAAGGAGTTTTCCTTTATGATTGTTTGTCGTTCCTCACTTCTTTTTTTTATGCCTGATGTGCGACTTTAAAAGATTTCTGAGCGGCTTCCTAAGGAATCCGTCGTCTATCCTTGTGTTTGCCTGCGTCTTACGATCTGGAGAAATTCTTATGAGCAGCTGCTTCAGTAGTCCAAGCACTGTCAGGAGAACACGGAAGGAGGATGAAAGCGAACCAAAAGGCAGCGACCCCCAACAGCACGGGAGGTAGTGTGGACGTGCGACAAAAGTGGAACGGGTTTACGTCAGATGTGGAGGAGTGGACAAGCGACAGAGGTGGAGTGGACAAGGACAGGTGGAGAAGTGGACAAGCGACAGAGGTGGATTGGATATTTGATGTAAGTCTGAAGTAGAGGAGTGGACGCACGTCAGAAATTATTTGGACGTGCGTCAGAAGTGGAGGAATGGGTCTGTGTCAGAAGCGGATGTACGTCAGAAGTGAGGAGGATTTTCGTTTTTCCCGCAAGGGCGGCGAGTTTCCCGCGCGCTCCTGCTGCCCATCCTGTGGGCGGTGGCGCAAAAGGCCAAAGAGGATACAGAGGGCGCAGCGGATCTAGAGACTCTTGAGGCCTCGTGTCTTGTGTGGTTCTGTTCGGAGGTCGTCACTGGGCTGCCCTTTTCTCGTCCACTACCAGTCATTTCGTGGCGATGTTGTCTTGCTACTGCTAATGATAATGGTAAAGCTATTGTCTGTGTGTGCTACCGCGACTGTGTTTTTTCTGCTACTGTTGGACACTGTGCAACTCCTGTGTCACTTGTAACCGCTGAGGACACTGAAATGTCTAGACACTGTTGTTGGCACTGCTCTTATCCTAGTGTTTCTCTCGCCACTGCTGGTGAGAGTAAGTTTGTTGGCAACAACTGCAGCTGTGTCGGTGTTTCTTCTACTGATGATGATGAAGCTAAAGATCTTGGCAATGTTGTTGGCACTGCTGCTCTAGTGTTTATTAGTGATGACGGTGCTAAAGCTTTTGGCACTGTTGTTGGGATGAATTCTCTTTCTTGTGGGAACTCTGTGTGTGTGTGTGTGTGTGTGTGTGTGTGTGTGTGTGTGTGTGTGTGTGTGTGTGTGTGTTTTAGGCAAAATTAGTTATATTCTAATTCACAAGTTTCGTTCCGTTATCAGGTTAACAAGGTATCCATACGCTGAGGACTGTATCACTCACGTCTTTTTAAAAGGTGATTTTTTTTTTATGCACTAAGATAAACCAGAGAGCCAAGGGCGGCACGAGGAACTGGAATATACCAAGAAAGGAATGAGAAACGAGTCTCCCATTACCCCCCAGTAAGCCATTAAAACCCATGACATAACAGACTTCTAGCCAAGAACCTGGCCACCCATGACATAAACCATCAGCCAGCACGACGGGCGGGAGACACGCCTCCATCCAACAACTCAAGGTGTTAAAAGTCGTCGTCGTACTCGAGCGGCAAAATTATCGTACACATGGGTTTAAGTCGCATAGAATGGCTAGGGTGAGGGAATTGGTCCTATCCGCTTATGACCGTCCGCTGAAGCTTCCTCCCGTCCATCGTCGAACATGCCTGCATCTCATTTACTGCCAGGGCTTTCAGTCGGGCCACCATCACCTCTTCAAACACCTCACTTCCCCCGCAGCAGAAGCAGGGCTCGGGGAAGCTGCCCAGATGATACGCTGGAGAAAACCCCGACGCGCTCCTGGTTATCGCCTCTACACACACTCGTAATTAACTCACGCCGGCACAGCATACACACTCACACTCCTCACGACTCATATTTGCTAGCCTGAAGCCTGAGGCACGGAATATATGGCGCGGAAGACGACAGATGAATATGGAAGACCGTAGACGTCTTATGTCATCATACATAGAGTTGAGATGAGAGGGTAGCTTAGTCTAGCACAGCCATGCAAGCCGAGTCCTCTCCAAGATTATACTGTATAATACTACGGTGCGTAGTTAACTCTTTACGTAATTCTCGTCTTGTATCATTCTCCGTGACGCGCCTCACCCCGGCCAATTATCGTACGCCAATAGTAGTATTTCCTTGGCGTCCCTGTCATAAGGTATGGTAAACGCATACTACTCTGTCCCTCTCATTATGACATTATTCTCCAGTTTATAACCTGTGATTAGGAAGGGCCTTTCCTCGTTGGAAATTCATGAGACGTACGTTTATCCCCCCTCCCCCACGACCCAGTTGTGTTGACCTTTCATGAGTGTTTTCGTTCAATGTTCGAGAGAAAAACGTACGAAGACTCAAGACTCCTTTGAACGCGAAGTGGCCTTCAGTTCCTCGACCTCCCTCAAACGGTTGCCTTCGCCAAAACCTTGGCATTGGTACTGTACACGAGGTTTAACTGTAAACAGAAGCAGTTATCTCATGTTTATTTCTGGTGCAAAAGTCAGGGCTCACAATAAACTGATCCCTGGCTCAGCGCCGACCTAAAATGACGTAATGCGAAGTTTGTTGTGAAGAGAAGCAAACGCCGTGTGAAGTACAACGTTGTTCGTAGCTCTTTTATCTCTTCGTCAGCTATGCGTCGTGAATAAGATCTCTCCTCCGGTTGTAAATGCGAGAATTCAGAACGAATTGGATATACATGGTTGGTTGGTTGTTTTGGCTTTGGGTCTATCAACTACCAGAGTCATTACAGTCGTCAAACGTAAGCTACAGCCACCAACCGAATCATCTTTTAACACCTTCTTCGGGTTTAACGAAGAAGCCACTCACTCTGTGGCTCATGTATGTACATAATGATCACAGATATACGGATAACACTAATTACGATCCTCTAGTATTACGATAGGACCCTTGAGCACGCCTGTAACGACATTTGAGTACGATGGCCTGCTCAAGGATCGTAACTACGTCCGTATGATGCTGAAGATAAAACATAACACTGCAGAGTTCCTAATGTGCCTACAGATCAACTTTGCAGCTAAGCCTGGTGGTTGGAGATGCTGATGGTTAAATGATTCCTTGAATTTATGCTAATGCAGAGTATTATACCTGTAGCCATTGCTTAGGACATCAGGGTAATGGCTTCGAAGGACACTTGCTGAACTCGTTATCTGCATCAAGATCTTACACTCTGTAATCACCTACGTGTACAGTTCAGGCAAGGAGTTTCACACTCGTGGAAACTCAACGTGTGTGTGTGTGTGTGTGTGTGTGTGTGTCAAATAAACATTTAGGTACGTGTTTTATGGGTTTAATTTGTGTATGATTCACCACCACTCATGTATTTGTGTACGTTTTTGTTAAGTATTCCTGCGCCAGAGAGTTCGTGTGTGCTAATATGTGTAGTCTTTCTACCCGTGAATTTACATTACTTACGCCTAAGTGGTAACACGTGTTTCATGACAACACTTGTGTATGTATTCATGGATGCGTATGGCAACGCACATAAACATGAGGTGACGTTACCCAACATCCCTAGCCATCGCCAGTGAGTGACGTCATGGAACGTGACAGAATATCATGAGAGCAGCGTTGCCACTCTCTTGGTTTTCATGTTGGCTGTATTTACCTCCCGCCACCCACTTCTTCCGCTCCCATGGCTTTATCGACCTCTAGGGCTCCATCGTATTAGGTCAAGGTAGGTTAGGTGGGGGGGGGGGGTTGATGTTTAGGTTGATTTACGCGGGTAAGTTAGGGTAGCTGGGTAAGTCCTTGGTGGTTGCTAAGGTAAAATCAAGTCGGATGAGGTGGTCAAATTCATTTGTGAAATTAATACTAGTGGTTAAGGTTAGGTTACATTTAAAGCGAAATAGGTTACAAATGACGTAAAAAAAAAAAAAAACCACGAGTTTACGCCACCTCCTTCCATGATGTTGCAAAAAAAGATAAAAGAAAAATCGCCCTCCCCCCCTATCATGGTCGCCATTTTCATCAATGTTTGATGTTGCCACTAGGCTACCGACAACGTTCGAGCGCCCCAGTTACTCGCACGCTACAATACTTGCTCCCACCAGATCGTATCTGTTGAGCTTCATTAGTGTCGATTTACTCCGTCTTTTCCTAGCGCTACCTCGCGCACATGTGGGGGGGAGGGGGTCTTCATTTCATGTGTGGCGGGGTGGCGACGGGAATGAATAAGGGCAGACAGTATGAATTATGTACATGTGTATATATGTATATGTCTCTGTATGTATATATATGTATACGTTGAGATATACATGTGTATGTGGGTGGGTTGGGCCATTCTTTCGTCTGTTTCCTTGCGCTACCTCGTCAACGCGGGAGATAGCGAGAAATATATATATATATATATATATATATATATATATATATATATATATATATATATATATATATATATATATATCGTCTGCGATATCTACAAAATCATGATAAATAGTGTCAAACTGATGCCCGGGGCTGTGGTTCCAGTGCTGATGGTCAGTCAGTCGACTTCGTCTGAGTTGTGATGTAAGTGCTGTGCCGCGCGCGGCCCCCCCGCTAAGCTGTTATACAACCGGCTGTTGTAATTCCCACTCATTTGATGCCAGCACAGCTTATATTGCCATTAGGATGTTACACAACCGGCGGCCCTATAGTCTACCCTCTCATTCTGGCAGAGTCGGATTGGTCGGCACGCCGCGAACTTTTCAGTCTGGAAGCTTAGCTTGAAGCGAAGGTGTTATGGCCCTTTGGGGAGCGACAGCCATATAAGGCTTGCACGACCCTTGCATATAACTATCTGGCCAGCATACCTGAGGGGGTACAGTCGCACTCTTCGGATGAACAGGTTAAAGCGGAATACTCATTTACGATCCTATCAACAACATCATGTTTGCCAGGGTAATGCTTCGTGCTTCCCTAACGTAACCAACGCCACACACTACTAGGATCTGACGTCTGAAATGTATGGCGTGCACGTAGACAGAAAAAAAAAAATCCTTAACTGATTGCTGGAAAAGAATAATTGACAGTGGACTGGGGTAAACTTGAATAATGGGTCGCTCTCTTACTTGTGACGGACTTAACCAACGTGACTTGCAGACAAGGACCTAGTGAATATCCAAATTTATCTCTATTCAGCAAGTGGTTAAAGGTTTCTCTGGTTTGGAGCTCAATCGTCCGTACATTTTCATGATTATATATATATATATATATATATATATATATATATATATATAGATAGATAGATAGATAGAGAGAGAGAGAGAGAGAGAGAGAGAGAGAGAGAGAGAGAGAGAGAGAGAGAGAGTACATAAGTTTAAGTTTGCCATTATGCAAGGCTAGAGAGCCTGATTTATCGATAAAAGACGTGTAAGATTCCCATTTGTTTACATACGATTCAGTTAGATTACTAAGGCGGGCAGACTGCAGAAGGCGACCTACATTTAAGTTGACCCAGTCCCACTTTGGTCTGGGCCCTGGGCTGCAGACGGCATGCCATCATCGCTCAAGTCTACATCGTCTTCTGAGAGAAGGTCTCTGGCCTCGGTATAGTCTTTGGCGCTGCCACCAGGGCCGGGTTTATCAGTTTCCCAGAAAGCTGAAGTTAACTTGAGGTGGTCTCTCGGTCTGTTTATATCGAAGAAGAATTCATCCTCCAACGGCACGATGCCACGAATGACTACGACGGCACAACCACGCAGTCATAAGGTCGCACCATCGTAATCAGGAAGTGAGGGTTTACGGATTAAGATACGTAACCCATCAGACAAACTCGACCAAAACGCGCCCTGCGTAACCGCTTGAAGCCTCGATCGACAAGACTATCCCCTGCGGACGGCTCGCTTCTAAAAGGGCGGTTCATACTGCGCGGGTTGAGAGGAGTAGGGCGGAGCCCAGCAAATTGTGCCCACCATGGGTTCATAGGGCGGGACATCTTGAGATGGGGCGGGGCCCGATAACAAATGGCCTGCAGTAGCATCAGCGGGAGGTTGAAGCGGTACGAAATGCAAGGCAATAACCGCGTAAATTACAGAGGATTTGCCCGGTTGATGGTGATCCTTGGGCACCGCAGGTCCACGTCCCGGTAAGACATATTCACTCCTCACTCCCCATCAGGCTAAGCGGAGTGATTCCTCCTGTTTTCGGTCAATACAAGAGTTGGGAAATGGTACAGTACCAGCAGAGTTGCTGTAGAGTTACCCAGGTCCAGTGTACCACTAAGGGCGTCACATGTTGCGCGTACCGCTGTCATGGACTATGCTTGTGTACAAAATAATGAACGGAATTTAACCTATAGAGCTAAATGGAACGATGCTCAAGGAGCGGAATTTAACCTATAGAGCTAAATGGTACGATGCTCAAGGACGACCCTCGGGTATGATTGGACGATCCCTTAGGGTTTACATAAGCCGAGGGTCGTATTGTCGTGTTTCAGTCATAAACCATAATGCTTTTGGATCGTTGCGTCGAACTCGGGGAGGAGGAGGAGGAGGAGGAGGGTTTATCATCCAATAACCAGCAACGCATTACGTCACTTCTTATCATTAAGTCAAGCTTACGTCACTTCCCTTCCCCCTTTACCCCATAACCCTCCCCCTCCCACACCTACCTCACGTATTTCAGCCAAGGTCGGTCTGTACCTCCAACTTCTCCCGCACATTTCCCACCATCTTTGGATTATTTTCCTAATGTAACCATCCCCCCCCTGCATCTTTTACCACACACAATTACTTTGACCACGATTTATCTGAATACGACTCGCATACTTCCGGGGGAATATGGAGTAAATATATTTAGTGTTTTGTCGTAGAAGAGCGAGAGTTGTCTGAAGTGACTTCTGGGTAAGGTTGACAGGAGTGAGTGAAACGAAGTGAGGAACACATCATTTTAAAACCTTTCATCAGGGAGCCAGGAGTTGGTGGCCAGACAATAGGTAGGTTGTGACTGATGAGGCTCCAACAGACACCTGGACCCTACCTACAGGGCCCTCCTCTCACACCTGGCCGTAGCTGCAGGCCACTGTTCACACATCTGGCCGTAGCCACAGGCCACTGTTCACACATCTGGCCGTAGCCACAGGCCACTGTTCACACATCTGGCCGTAGCTACTAGCCCTTTTCACACACACCTGACCCCTAGCTACGAGTTCTCACACAGATACGTACATTTGGCCCCAGCTACGGGCCCTCCTCTCTCACACACACATACACACACCTGGTCCTCAATCATGGGCCCTTTTGGTACACATAAACCACACCCCCAGCAGTGGGTTCTCCTTACAAAAGTTGCTCCCACTGGTTTCCTATTTTCGTCTGTAACAAACCACAGTGCACAAGGTACAAAGCACCTCAGTGGAACGCATATGAGCACCAAATATGTTTCTTCTGACCCCGCGTTGTCAAGGCTTGAATGTTTATAATGAATTTTCCTGTTTACTTATTATCAATATACTGAATTTTCCTATTTACGTATTTTCACCAGTTTGTGAACTAGGCTTGTATATATACTGAATTTTCCTATTTACGTATTTTCACATTTAGAACTAGGCCTGAATATATTGAATTTTCCTATTTTCACGTTACTTACTTATTAATATTTCCTATTTTTTGACATTTTTTTTTCTATAAAGGAGATACTTTTGATTATTCTCTCCTGTTTACTTTGACAAATCAGATACTTGTGTTTGATCTTTCCTTCTTATTTTGACGAGTTAGATACATAGGTTTAATCTTTCCTATTTATTTTGACATATTAAGTTTCAGCTGATTAATCTCACATTTTAGATAATGCTATTCATTCTCATATACTGAATACTGATGTTCATTGAAATGTATTGGAGATTCCGATTTATTCTGACTTACTTTCGTATGTTCTAACGTATTAGACGTCGCTGTTACTCGGACAATAGTTAATGGTGTTTATTCTCATGTATGACATTGGCGTTTATTCGGACATATGATACTGTTTAATTTTACGTATTAGATATCAATTTTCATACTAACAGTATACATGGTTGTCCATTCTACCACACTGTAATACGGAGCTGTGGTGAAAGATCTTACAATGAACGAGCTCAACTTACGTGTTGTGTTCAACGAAGTCGTCATCCACTGGTCTGCCCTCAGCTTTGGGATCTGTGGAATAGAAAATCTTTATACAGACTCATATGGTTTTGTTATGCACGGGTGCCGTCTAAACACTATGACGTGTATCACAGCTTCAAGCATCTTCGTAAACATCTGATTCATTGGCATGTAAATGCTTACATTCACGCGTAGAATTTCGATGTAAATTGTTGACCTTTTGAGCACGACAGGATCAACACTGAGCAAGACGTTATTACCCTTGAGCACGACGCGTCGGCACGACCCATAGGTATTGATAGCCTCGCCCTTTGATCATTAAGGATCACCACTGATGCTGGCGACTTAAAGGGGATTGGCAGATTTTGGCACCAGCTTCAAAAGGCGGGGTTGTTCACCCAGCTTGAGGCGGGCTGTTCTCTCAGTAGAGCCTGCCTGTGAGGCGGGGCGCTCAGTACCAGCTACAGATGTAGCGCGGTCGCCTGTGTAAGTAAAGTCTCGACACGTTTGACTCAATTATTTCCGGTACCGACCCACTCTCCTGAACGTTCTGGGAATTAATTCTTTATTGCTTGTGACTCACATTTTATTTTCATATACTCAAGTCTGGTCGCTTCAATGATTTACCTGGAAAGGATATTTTCCATGGTGCTGTTCGTTGCACCCAAGTTGGTTCAACTAATATTTCACCTTTTGACGTCGGTCAGTTTAACTGATGTTTCTGGGAAAACAATTTCCACACGTTTAAGTCAGTCTCACCAATATTTCCCTGAAGATATTTCCGTTTAAGCAGTATGTCCTCCCACTTCAAGTCAACGTAACTGATAGCCAAAACTGACCTATCGAGAATGTGTCCAGACGTAAGTTATCTCATTACCAGTTATCTTATCTCGCGGACGTCAGTTTAACGACTATTATCTCTCGTACGTAATCCTCACCTCCCTATCTTTCCTAAAAACGATTATGTAAACATTCCACTTGGCCCCCTCCTATACCATGACGTTCATCACTACATTTCTCCTTTCATTTCTACACTTTTATCCTCACTACGACGATTGTCCTACACTACAGGCCACCTTTACGACTGCCCTATTCAAAGAGAGACTCCATTAAGATTACCCCCTCCCAAACCCCCAACACAAAAAGACTTTCACCATTTACAACATCCCACAAGCGTCCAGGAACTCTCATTGACACACATATATTTCCTCTTCCGACACCTGGGACAGCGGACAGTGTGTGGGGGAAATAACTTGATATTTTCAAGCCGGAGCCGCGAGTCCCGCTGTGTTTACACGGCGGCTTGGTGGAGGACGCGCCCGGACACAATTTCTCCTCGCCTCTATGATCCCTTGATATACATAGGGATTCTTAATTCCTTATGTTTATGAAAATGATATTTGCGAAGTTTACATCTTTAACAACAACAAAAATGCTGGAATGGGCTACATCATAGTGACACTGCGTTTTCCATAGCCTATTGTTGTAGGGTCCTTTCAAGATAGGACTTACGTCAACAACAGGTTCACATTGAGTGTTATGCTGTTTTTGTTGGTTTTATTTTTTCATGTTATTTTTCTTTCTAAAGGAATATATATATATTGGAAAGGATCACAATTTTGCGCGTGATCAAGATATTCCTATGAGTGCACGGGGAAAATGAAACACGATGAGTTTCCAATTGCAGTTTCGTGTAATAATCACATTATCAGGGGAGATACAAGAACGAAATATAAGTCAGCTGATATACAACAAAGAGACGTAGCTAGGACGCCATTTGGTAAACACGTGATTGGACAATCACGTGTTTACCAAATGGCGTCCTAGCTACGTCTCTTCATTGTATATCAGCTGACTTATATTTCTTGTGATGATATGATTATTACACAAAAGTGCACTTGGGAGCTTATCGTGTTTCATTTTCACCGTGGACTCAGGAATATACTTGATCACGCGCAAAATTGAGATCTTTTCCAACACACACACACACACACACACACACACTCAGAAAAAAATACATTCTTCGGACGCTTCTAACATGCTCAGGGTTAAGCTAGGCTGTGGTTAGCTTGTGTAAACAGTGACAGTACGTTTTCTCTTCCTTGCCACAGGACAAACATAACGATGGCCATGTGGTTAAACCGTTTATTCAATAACTCGTGCACGTAGTTTCTTACAAGTAGTTGTAGTAGTAAGTTGTTAAGGACTCTTTTTTAAGTGGGGCTCATAGGAGAGCGCATCACATTGCATGCACTTTACTACTAGGCTATCAGGTCATTTAATCTTAAGTATCCTTAACCTTTTAAACACAGCGGGGCGACCGTTGGCTGTGATGGTTTGGCCTTTGAACTTGATTCTGTGGGGTGAGGACAAGACATATGCCAAGATGTTCATCCCCCAAGAGCATTGTGCCATCGTGCTCAAGGATCGCATCGTCATATACTCTCAAGCAAGGGAGAAAATGCGTGTGTATTAAAGCCAATGATTTGAGTCATTGCGTAAGAGGTATTCATTCCATCACTGACCTTGATTGCATGATTGATATAATTACTTTCGATATCCTTCGTTGGTTGGTAATTAAGGTGGCAGACCAATCAACTGCCAGTGCCCCTTCAAGCGATAAACACTACTCGAAAACTCCTGAACACTTCCTTCGCGTGTTCAGGATCATTCTAACACCATCATCTCATTAAAGGCTTGGGCTGGCTACTCCCTCCTTGTGTGCGGGGTGGAAGCGTGAATGGCGACCTGAATCTGGCGAGGCGATTAGGCTTAGCGTGTGTGTGGAGTGAATAATGATACGTTTTGTACCCTGCATCACGCTAGCTAGACCTTGGGTCGGGTGTAAAGTGTATGATGTGTATGCCCTTGACCCCATATCCCTTATACAGGAACGCGTTTGATGTTAGACGGAAGGGCGCCTGCCTGGTTCGTTTACTCTTATACTTACTTACCATTAAGGTGTAACTACCTTAGTTTCTGAAGAAAAAAAATCTTTGTCTTTCCTTACGAATATTTCTATTTTTCTCGTATACCTTAACCCCTCGAGTACGACGGTACAACGGTACAACCCCTCACTCATGGTGGTACGATAATAGGCCATCGTACCGTCTGGTCTGGTCTACCTCAAGGATCCTTTTTTGTTATAATTTAACCGGTCTTACATACATACCACGGTCCTCATGGCATTTATTTTTCTACTTTTTTTTTGAGAGAGAGAGACCCGACGTCTCCGGTAAGCGCCGAGTGACTGACGTGACGTGATGAACTCTCCCCCCAACATGGTTGGTTGTGGGGGAGGAGGAGGGATATATCTGGTGTCGGGTGAGAGGCGAGGCCCGCCCCCCTCAAGAGCAAGTTTGAGGACCTATTAAGGATGACGGTGTGGCAAACACTGGGGCACGCCTGACCCATCTCCATTACTGGGGTCGATGGGGATTGATTGTTCGGCTCTTGATTGGCTGGTCGCTAATGTGTATCAAGTGATATTCTTTTTATTTCTATTTGCTAGTTATGTATAAGTCAAAGCATTTCAGTGATAGCATGGCTGAAGGGTAGATGGTTAAGGGTAGGTTGAGGCATGTACAGCATTCAGTGGGTACTGTCAGAAATCCTCCCCTCTTTTTTTTTTCAATTTTCCAAAAGAAGGAACAGAGAAGGAGGCCAAGTGAGGATATTCCCTCTTTAAGGCTCAGTCCTGTTCTTAACGCTACCTCGCTAACGCGGAAAATGGCGAATATGTATGAAGATATATATATTCTTGGAACAGAGGACTGAGCCTTAGAGGGAATATCCTCACTTGGTCCCCTTCTCTGTTCCTTCTTTTGGAAAATTTAAAAAAATGGGAGGGGAGGATTTCCAGCCCCCCGCTCCCTCCCCTTTTAGTAACCTTATATATATATATATATATATATATATATATATATATATATATATATATATATATATATATATATATATATATATATCCATCAGCCTTCCCAGACATGCGGAAGTTAATCTATATCGTCTACGTTCTCGACATCCACTATCAGCTCCAATATTGCAAACATCGATTCAACCTAGCACAAGGACCCCCACATACCTAAGATGCTACCTTTAAACTGAAAACATTGAGCGCGCGCAAACACTATCACGAGCCATTTTGACCTATAATCCCGCCCTGTAGACGTGGCCGGCTTCCTGAGCGTTGCAAGGGCGCCATAGTTCGGAATCCAGGAACCAGGATTGTAAAGATGTATAATGAATGATAATGCTCTTCAAAACCCGGCTTATATACACATCCACCATGTCCTGACCTACAAAGTGCTCCTGTTCCAAGAATAATGTATCTTACCAAATCTGTTGGTGTTTTTGTTTAACTTCCCCTCTACCGCTAAGCTTTGGACTCCTCCTTCTCTTGTCTTTCCTAACAACGACGACCTATTAAAACGCAAGATTTCCCTAACTTCCATTCTCATTACTAAACGACAATGACCTAAACAACGAAATGACATGGTTTTATGAAAGGAATACTAATACTGCAGTAATATTTACATCCTACATTGAGCTTTTATGGTCCCAGAGTCTGTATTTCACAACGTGGGGAGGTTCCTTTGAATTTACGGTTTTGATACTTATTAGAACACTCTTATTCACTGAAGCCTAGTCTCCATAACATATCGAACGCTAAGATACGGCCTGTGAGCACGGCAGTGCGGTCATGTTCAAGGCGCTAATATACGACGTTGTTTAATTCCGTCTGATAATAACGACCAAAACAAGAGGGAAGTACAAGTGAATGCATGTATGGCAAGACCAGCGAATCAAAACAGTCTCACAGGCACATTCTCCAGGTCGGGTAAGCTAATCAAAACACGATGCGCGCTCTCAAGTACACCACTGCTATATACACGACTGTTCCTCCTCTCGATGAATACACATGAGCATAAGCCCTGTCCTTATACAACTTTGTCAGGTGTTGGAGGAATGTACCTTGCTCGAGGGCGAGAGTGGAAGGTTCTGCGACACATCTAGCACTAGTCTAGTGACGGCATCACCAAGTAGCTCAGCGCTGGCTGGACCCAGGCCAAGGTAGTCGAGACGGTGTTGCCATACTGGTGTGTACAGCTCGTCCACTCATGGCAAGGCAAAGCTAGACTTCATATTTGGCTTGAGTTATCATTCTCCTTAGAATTCTGGTCTTTTACCTTATGCGATGGTCGGTACTCCTTGATACGTTTGTACGTTGTTTGATATTAATGTTTTATCGAATAAAGAGTCTGTGCCAGTGCAACTCACGTCGTTGCAAGTTATCAAGACATTTTTCATTTGCGGTTTGAATTATTAGTCTCTTGAGCATTCTGGCTCTTCATGACACTAAATTTTTGCTGCGTACATGGAGATATGTTGTTGGATTTACTATCAACTATAAAGTTATTACAAGTCACAGAAGTCATGACACTTTAAAAACATTGTCCGTACCCTGTGTACAAACGTTTAAAACCTCAACATTAGACATGACAGCCAGAAAACTGATGTGTGTATATAATGGCCGTTTTTTGTTTTGCTTTTAACACTATCTCGATGAGGTATTGGGGAAAAAATGCATGTTTTTTCTAGTCGTCTTGTATGAATGTTTGTTGGGTAATATTGACTTATCATAACAAGTCATGCTAAAATCCGTACGATACAAGTAACAAAACAGTTTCAAAGATATCTTTTGTGTTCCGGAGACTGTACAATCAGGTCAGGAAAAGGTACGCAAAGTCTGTCATTGTTTTAAATCAAACATGTTAACATGCAACGTGTCCCTGAGGATAAACTAGCTTGACTGAAGTATATTATTTTCACTATGTAAGTTTCAGTGTACACAAAGACACACGCGTATAGCACCGAGGCCCATGGTGTGTATGGGTTTTAGCGTTACTGACCATATATAAGCACGTGCCATTCAGAGCATATGACCCGCAAGGGTTGGAATCCTGAGCGCGTGGCGGTCGGCCCACACCCATCCTAGATGTTCATTCCTACCCCCTCCCCCGGGGACTGGGTGGTAAATTGGTACCTGGCTTAGGCTGGTATGTATGTGTATACATTCATAGAAAGAAAAACATGATACATGTATACAAAGTTAAGAGACGGGGTGTCATTAGTGTAAAACTCTCCCCCCGTAATACATTATAATTAATGACACACACACACACATATGATTATCTTTCCCACCTTCGCAGAGGAGCGTCTGTAACCATTATTGGGTCATGGCCACAGCACAAACAGTAGAGTGGGTCAGGTAACAGTTGGGAGGCAATGATCATTATGAGGTTATATGGTGTCCGGAATAGCTTGGAGCACGTTTGGTTCTCTGGTCAGCGTGTCCAGCAGAGCTGTGTTTGTGATCAAGAATTCGATGGTCAAGCACTTTTTTTTGTTTAATTTTGTATCATGAACCTTTTAAAGGAAAATAAACTGTGTGTGTGTGTGTGTGTGTGTGTGTGTGTGTGTGTGTTTCGTGGCAGCATGTTCGGTAACCCTGATATTTATAATGATATTCTGAGCTTCCTCACACTAGCCTCTGACATCTCTCGCTGGTTTAGGATGTGAATCAAACCTCCTGGTCACCAAGTCTCCCGTTAACGCACACTAGCTGGAAAGATCAATTGTACGGACCCATTTTGTACCAGTAAACTGAACCGTTTTTCCTAAGGTCATACAGAAGTCCCCTTTACGGAAGAATATTCCAGTAATAACTTAGTAACTACGGCTTAAGCACCAGTTGGAGGAAGGTTTGACTGATTTTCACTCGACAGTAAAAGAAACCAAATACGCAGGCCCAGCACCAGAAACACTCCCAGCATTTTTTTTGGTAATTTTTTTTTTTTCGTAACCCCAGGCCAGAGAAAACGGATGGTAAGTAGTCGTGCGCTGAATTGCAGGAGCGTGTCTCACCGTTTGTCCCTTTTCTCTTGATGTTGTGCGTGCTGTGATAAGTGTTCTCTTGGTGCTGTGTGAAATGTGTTAGCGCTTCCCGAGACTTGTGTGCTGTCAGTGTTCTCTTAAGTGCTGTGGTAGAGTATGTTCTATTGGTGGTGGTGGTGGTGGTGTGTGTATGTGTGTGTGCTGTGCTAACGCTCTCTTGGTGTTGTGTGTACAGACAATGTCTTCGTATCTCTCACTACGACACCCTGAGTAGACGAAGTTTCACGTCATTCATAATTTTGACCCAGTGTATAGAGAAGCTGGAGGAACATCAGGCTACTTTACTGCCATACCAGCGATTGATTTCGATAAACCATTCGAGTTGTGAGGACCACATTACCCCCTCTGACCTTAGCCATAAGGCCGAGAGGCGTTGTGGCCTATTGTCCTGGTATCCGTTGGGGTTGTGCTTTCCAAGTCGTTGCATACCACTCCCTTCCCATTACTCGGAATGTCCTGTGTCGGGTCTCCGTCATAACGACCAACCACCTCGACACGTCGGTGTTGCATACCACACTGGCAATACTTGGCGTAAAAATTGTCTGAGATCGTATGTAGCGTTCCAGTTGCTTGGACATGACGTCTCAGCGTGACCCAACAGATAAGAAGGTTGTCACGCTAAGCTCCCCATGTTGCTGCATCTGACGTAGTCCTCTTGACGCAAGAACTACACCGACGAGTCTTCCTCAGAGGCTTGGCAGTCGTTTTATAGTTGCTCATGGTGTGTGGTAATAGGTGTGTACATAAGGGCTTGATTATACATTAATTAGTGGTCCGGGGAAAAAAAAAAGGGGGGGGGGGGGAAGGGGCGGTTCGAGGAAACAGAATTAGGCAACAAAGCGGTTGCCCAGCCTCCTAGGTTCAAGGTGGACAGCTTACCACTCACGCTTCCTAACACTCGCCGCTCTGTTACGGGAAATGTTTCTCACACTTCCCGAAAGGAGAGAAATGTCGTATCTTGTGTAGGTGTGCTTATCTCTCATATATATATATATAGGGAGATTAGGACCAATCAGGTTCTGAGACTAGGCACGGGCGTGAAGCGGTGACGTTGTTCGTTAGGATATGCCAAAATGACGCCCTCCCACTCCTTTTTAAATTCAGTCCATTAACGTCATTATAATTTTCCCTGAACATGGTCAGTTGCATTACTTGCGTAATGCAGTGTATTCTCTCTCTCTCTCTCTCTCTCTCTCTCTCTCTCTCTCTCTCTATATATATATATATATATATATATATATATATATATATATATATATATATATATATATATATATCGCCTTTTCTTGAAATAACGCTCACAACCATTCCCTTGCTTTCAAGCATGATATGCGCTACCGGACGCTGCCTGCAGTTGTCTATACAGCGAGTGAAGAGGCTATGTCATCGTCAGTGGACAGAGGGGTGTCCAGGTTCGTGGAGGACCTCGCTGCAAAGAAGTCCACTTTTTCCCTGCAACTTTGTGGAATGCAGAATCAAAGCTGCAAGAGCCCCCAAAACGGGGTTCCGTTGTAGTAGAAGTAGTATTCGTAATCGTTGTAATAGTAACAATAACGGAAGTAATTGTAGTAGTTGTACTACTACTACTAATGTTAAGAATAATAATGATAACAATAATGATAATTTGATCATAGCTGTTTTAAGGCAAGTGTTATAGAATTGTTGATGCGCGCATAGTTGTTGTTGTGAGCATGACTAGTCAATTCATGCTCAGCTCGTGTGAGCGTGACTTGAGATAAGGAAGGACGGGGCAGAGACGGTTTAGGGAAAAATAAAATATCAGTTTGATAAAACCAAGTAAAACTGGATATTACTGAAAAAAATATATATAATAAGTTTCGGATGTAAACATGTGTAATTTTATAAGGCATGTACCAAAATATTCAAGCGACACATCAGTTTTGGCGTTGCTGAATTCTAGGATTCTTAGAATCGCGGGTGAGACCCTTGTGTTCTTCGTATATTGCAAGATATGGATTTAAAATCCCTTGACTGGTTGAGGAATGCGTAGTGACTCAGGCTTATGACGGTGGTATTTAAATCGTCTTACGCATCGACGCATACTATCGGATAATCACTAACTGGCTTCTCTTTGACGCGGTTTCCACAATCATCAAACAGCCATCATTTTGCAAACAGTGCTATTACACTAGGCATAATATTATTATCATTATTGATATAACATAGCTTCTATCGACTGAATAACCAGAGATAAGTAAAGAAAAATGTGTACACCTGATGGAAGACCGTCTGGGTATTTATAGATAGTTTAGACAGACGGATGGCCCGCTCCTTCCCACCCACCCAGAGACTACAGCCCCAGCATTGTCTGTTGATCCGCTTGTACTCTCGCGGAAGATTTGATTACTTTTTTCACTTATATATATATATCTTTTTCTTTCATACTATTCCCCACTTCCCGCATTAGCGAGGTAGCGTTAAGAACAGAGGACTGGGCCTTTTAGGGAATATCTTCACCTGGCCCCCTTCTCTGTTCCTTCTTTTGGAAAAAAAAATTTATATATATATATATATATATATATATATATATATATATAATGTGTGTGTGTACGCTGCCACACTCTGCCTGCTTAAGGTTGCATCACGAGTGAAAAAGTCCCTTTCCTTTGGCGGGGCTTTACTACTAGGAGTAAAGTCTCGTCAAAGAACTTGTCACTCTAAGGGAGTCTACATTTCCCTGCTACTGGAAGTAGGGCAACCTTGGTCTGCACGAGCCTATATAAAGGTCCTGGATAACACCAGGAGTCTTTCATAGATATTGTTCATGGCGTAATTATAAGTAGATACCTAGATATGTATACACCTTACCCTCTTGCTTTAGCAGTCCCTTCTCCTGTGAGACACCTGCAGCGCTTAAGAAGCCGGCCATGTCCTGGGCGGGACCACTGGTCATATTAAGTGGTGAAGTTGTGGGTGTGTCTGTACGGGGAAACTGCTGGTCAAGTAAGTAGCAAGTGTTCAGTTCCTTCATTGTGGGAGTTGCATCGAGGGCATTAAGGGTCATGAATCGGTGTGTGTCCTAATGGAAGGATGGATGGTGTCCTAAGCCTTGTTAGGAAAGTGTAACCCGTATGTGTCTGGGGAGTATGGTTACAGACAGGTTTGTGTCTAGTTTGGTGGTATTCAAGACCCGAGTTGGGAGGCAGTTGCTTCCTGCTCTTCGAGTCATTTCGGTGTGTGTGGTTCGGGTTTGAGGTGGATCAGTGAGTATAAGTTGCTGAAGTGCCTTTGAGAGTGCAGTACAATGTTCACTTTACGACTGCATCGTCAGGGAGTTCAGTACACTGCAGCATCTTGTGATGCTTCGTTTGTAACTATCATTTTGTATGTTAACATATTGGGTTTGATGCCCAGGACTTTGACCAGACCTTTAAGGATCGTACCGTCGTGGTCAAGAGTTTAAATTGCTAAGTTACTGTGTACTTCACATTAGCACAGCTTAAATACCAAGTAAGTTGCTTTGTGAAATTGTCTAGTAGTGTTTACATGAGGTGACGTCTGTGACCAGCTAAAGTTCAGCTCTCGTTAAGCCTACGACGTTGGATTACCGAAGCAAGTGGATGTTTGTATGTTATTTCTATTTGGTCTATTACGCGGAGAGATTTACACTACTGTTGCCTTGTCTCTTAACCTTGCAAATACATATATACCGTGTCTTAACTCTATATATGCACGCAAACATACAAACAACAGTTATGGTAAGTGATTACTATTTATATTTTACGAAGAGTTTTACATTGTGTGTGTGTGTGTGTGTGTGTGTGTGTGTGTGTGTGCACAACATTCAGGGCGCGGGATCAACTTATCTCTTAGTTACTTCGTACAGTTTGAAAACCGTTCTTAATGCATCGTCCTGTTGCATAAATTCATGATGCGTATGTGTAGGTCTTCCACTACAGTCTTTCGTCAGAGTGTCAGGCAACGATATCCCGATGACGGGGGAGAAGTACCATGTAAATAATGGATGTCTTGTATATTTGTTCAGTTAAACATGCTATCAAGCGGGTGGATAAAGTGCTTACAAGTCTCTCCGTTGACCAACACACATTCTCAATCCTCATTCATATCTGGTGCGCGTAAGTCAACCAAGTTTTCGACTGTAATATAAGCATGTCTTATATATTTATTTATTCTTTTAATTTGGTTTAAATTGATTTTATCACGCGATGTTAAAGTCTCCATTCACAGCTCCAACGCTAGCGCAGCACGACACACTTACCATTCACACAGCTCCACTACACACAGCCTTTGTTACTGAAGCTACGGACCTGTGTAAGTTATTCACATACGAATAGACTCAGACATTCCTAAAGTCCTCCTTTGCTATTTGCATCAATATACCTTTTCTAAAGTAGGAAAGTATGGACTGGGTTTTTACTTCATACCTCTTTTTGTAGTACGTAATGCTGATAAAATTTCTTTTGCTTCATCCAAATTGTTTTTCATTTAAAATGTTTTCAATGATGGTTGTAACAATCTCACTATCTTGCCATACGCTTTCTTAATTATGCTGACTGACTCCTTTGCAAGTCGGAAAATATTCTTAAGTACTTTAGTCTCAATATATATAGTTTTTAATTCCTTTCGTAAGTCTCAAAGTAGCTTTTGATTCCTTATGTAACTCAAAACAGTTTCCAGTTCCTCTGTAAGTCCGAAAATAGATTTCATTGCCTTTGTAAGTCTCCGATTAGTTTCCCCATTCCTTTCTATCTTTGCCTGATGAAAAGTCGCTGCCCGCGCGCTCTCACAAGACACACACATACTCACGCCAACTTTTCCACGCTGCCAGACACACTTTCCCCAAACCGCTCAGCTGCAGTTTCACTTCCACTCACCAGCCTATCTGTAACCTTCAGCTTTCCCCCCACGTTCGAGCCTCATCACACTGCTTCCCTCACCGCTTTGTTCATGTCCTCCTTCTCCTCCTCCTCTCCCCAGTACCTGATCATCCAACCATTCCTGATTTCTAATCCTGCCGTATCATCTCCCACGTCTTTAGCTATATCACCAATCATTTCTTTAGCGTATTATTTCCAACTCACACATTTTGGAGCCCAACCTTATATTTCAATAATGGTAAATTCATTGTGACTGCTGAAAACACGTTTGTTATATGAGATGTTTGACCTCAGGCTCCAGGAGGTCACCCTGCTGGACACCCCTCCCTCCGCTCAAGTAATCTCTCATTCACCACAAAAAACACGTGACCAGGCATGTAATTCTTGCCCAGTGTTGGAGGTTCGGTTCTAAACGGTCTGCCAGCCTTGTCTTGTACCATACTGAACATAGTTATTTTTCACACTCAACTCCCTTCTGCCTATCTCTATCTTTTTTTGGGTAATCATCCCCCCTCCCCTTTATAATCTTATCTTTTACAGATTAGGAAGTTAAGATACTTTACAGTAATTTCTTAATGTAGGAAAGCTCTTTGTATACATCCATCAGGTCTTCTGTCCATCCCATGTATACCCTTAGATTTTCATTCGTTCTCCTTCGGAATCCTAATTAGTAGTTCTTCTAATCACAAAAACCATATTTATCTAACTTCTTATTCATTTCTTTATGTACATTCCATGGCCTCCATTCATCGCTGGTTTCTGCAAATCACTCATCAAATTTGCTTAACTGACAAGGCTGGCTGGCTGGCTTTTGTTGAGACTCGCTAGGCGTTGTTATCTAAGAACAACACTCGATGTTAACAGTATCCCGGTAACTGAAGTCTTTAGTAAACAAAGGGTTCCTTGGCTACACACTCTTAGTGGTTCAGCGGTCGTTGGGTCTCTTTCCATCTATGGCCATACACCTCTTTAACGAAACTCAAGGTTAAAACCCATCAAAACTGCTTCCTGTCACCTCCAGTCGTATTAACACCACATGTCATCAGACATCAAGGGCTACAATCAGACAAGGTAGCTGGAAGGCTTATTATAATAGTTTGAACCGTCCTACCTTATCTAGAATTATGTTTAGACACTACTAAATGGAAACTTGGCTAGCTAGAATGAAACGAACCAGGAGGATTATTATAATGCTTTCGTGTGATAAAAGGTACACCTCAGATTAAGCACCGTAACTTGCTTTAGTTATGCAGAATCTTAGGGGAAAATGTTGAGACGGAAAATCTGATATGTAATAAATACTCGAAAGACTTTTTGCAAGAGAAGGACTTTCAGGAAAGAAAATACGTCGAGGGGAAAAAAAAATAAATTATATATACATTTGGGAGGGAAAGATGTTCTTTGTCGAAAAAAAAGGCCAGTCAGTGACAAGAACATCGGAAGTGTTGGTCATTGGTAAGGAAAAGAAAGGTCCCAGCAAGAAAAAAAAAAAACCGTCTGGTGTTAGACGAAGCCTCCGGGGTAGCGATAAATATTTTATCGTAATTACCAAGCCTCTGTCCCCCTCCTGCATGAAGAAAACAAGTCCTGAAATTCAAAGCACATGTAATGGACACATTATGAAATTAAAAGTACATGTAATGCTCATACTATATATAATGAGCCCTTTATATGTGCATATGTCCTGATTTTACATGTGATAACCTTCGCATAATAAATGTCTGAATCATTTAATGGTCGTAGGAACATTGTTTTCAGGCGATATTCTATTCTTTTTGTCTATTTTCAGTATCCTTTATCCACAATGTGCAACAGATATGTCAGCGTCAATACAACAGCAGATTTTCATGACTCAT
Organism: Panulirus ornatus; assembly: GCF_036320965.1. Lineage (NCBI taxonomy): Eukaryota > Metazoa > Arthropoda > Malacostraca > Decapoda > Palinuridae > Panulirus > Panulirus ornatus. The sequence goes on along the minus strand of NC_092280.1, from coordinate 26,120,540 downwards.
TTCAGCGGTGTAAACCGTTCGCTTCGCAATCCTAGTGCATTTTCTTTCTCCGTAGCAATTTCGTGCACGCACTGAATCGCATGACAAAGTCGTATTTGTCATCGCGTGGTGTTTTGCATTGCGAAAGCTTAGCGCAAAAAGAACGCCGGTACTGCATTTTGTGAATCGAGGAACGTATGCATTGCATTTTGCGAATCGAGGGACGTATGCATTGTATTTTTGCGAGTCTTTTGCGGACATTCTCAGTACGACTTGAACCCATTACCAAGCTTACTTCCAACACGTAAAGAGAGAAAATACGAAAGTGAATGCGTATGGAATACCTTGTTATGGTAAGTTAATCCAACTCCAGTGATAATTATGACCGATTATAATCAAGACTAGTGTTATCATCCTTGAAGGGTAGCGTATACATGGGAGGCAGTGTAATAACGTATACATGGGAGGCAGTGCAATGTAACTAGTATTTATGCATAAAATTTCACGTCCCGATAGACAGACCGTCTTGCTAACAGAATTAGGTTATGAGTCCCGGACAGTCACGATTAGTGGGAGTGATTGGCGTTGGCAGGCAACCTTGTGTGTCACTGATATTATGGAGTTCTTGTCATCGTGACACGATGAACTAATCTACCCATAATTATAAAACTGTGTTCCACATGTTGATAGATTACCACTTGTGCACAGTGGTACAGTCGTTGAGCACGTCGCTACGACCCAGTCGTATTCACTGATGGCCTGGCCTTTTACCTAACCAGGCCATCATACCCAAGGGCTCGTACCATCGTGCTCGAGGATCGCACCGTCGAACTCAAGGGATTGATAACCACTGGCGTTATGTGACTTTGTAAATAAACCATCCCGACACCCAACCCGTAAACAGAGAAGGAGGATGCTGGAGGGTGGGGGTGTTTATTTACAAGAGAGGCAGTAAAACAGCACACCACTTGTAAATCACGCATCAACCTAAGGAAGACCGTTGCGCACGCTAGGCGACCCTATGTGGTAGGTTCGCCCAGTAGGCTTCTGATAGAGCCAAGGAAACTATACACTTCAACGTTTTGTTTGTACAGCCTCTTGTACTCTGCTAGGACGCCTTGTTAGTGCAGCCTGCTATATTATGTCTGGGGGCGCTATGTTAGCACAGCTTGCTATGCTGTGCATAGTCTAGAAGTCTAGCTAGGATAGCGAAGCGTTCTTTTGTACTCTTTTAGCCTCACATATTATGACTATACGTGAGAATTATATACAGAAATAAATTTAGTTTCGTTCATGATTAGTAATTAATGTTATATCATGAATATTGTCTATAGTTACCAAGAGACTAGTCAAGACTACGTCTACCAGACTTAACACCTTCATACAGCACAGAACTGTTGAGCATGAAGGACCTATATAACTGTCCCATTCTGGCAGTTCCTATGTACAATCCAACATACACAGTACATTTCGGTGTTTGACGGGACGGGTCTTGGAACGGCAAGTACATTCCCCTGGTCTTCTGATCATGTTTACTCTGACTTTAGTGCGAATTATTCTCTATCTCCTTTTTATTTGTATTGAGTACATTCAACAGAGTGAATCGAAGCACCTTACATGCTTGGCGTAACGCTGCCAAAACCCTGGGGCTGTGACACTAATTGAATGCGGATAGTCCACTCAAGTTTTATTCTGTGCCTGTCAAAATGGTTGGTGGTGCAGAGTGCACGACGAGCCTTTTTGGAAAGATTGTGAACGGTGGATCATTAATCAGAAATAAGCAAAAATTAGTTGTATGGTGAAAAATGGATTAGGAATAGAGATATATCGTAGGGATACACGTTATCTCCAGCGACAATGCATAAGTGAATGAAAAAAGAAGGCAATGTATGATTGTTCCGCATGTCTAACACAGCACCAGTCGGTGAAAAAGGGGGAAGTATTTCGACCGGGATACCTTTCCGTAACCTTACAAAAACCTAATTTTACTCACTCTAATTCCGATCTCGCTTTTCGGAACCATAGCCACTTCGAAAGTAGAATCACAATGTAGCAGAAGACGCAAGGAATGCGCCAGTAGTGTAAAACGAACCAGGGTGTGGCTGTAAACTGTTTGTGGCGAGGAGGATAATAAAAAACCGTGGCAAAACACACATCACTTGGCTACATGATCTGCCACCTGGATCGAAGGCGGTGAGGGAAGGGATCCGTCCGAACGCGGAGCAGGACGTGAGAAGTTGGCGATAAAGTTCCCCGTTTGCGTAGTCTTCCTCCAATGAGACTGTCTTGAAATAAAGGTATGATTGTTTAATGGTTGGTTGGGCTTTAAGTCTATCAGCAGCTAGGGGTCTATTAGGGCCGTCAACGTAAGCTTACATCCACCAACCTTCTTCAGGTGTTAAGATAATTCTAAGACCGCATACAGTCTCACTATGCGTCTGGCCCATCTTGTATAATGGTAACCATCAAATGTTTAAAAAATAGTCATATGGAGTTATCAGATTTTGCAAAAATAAAGTTGAAGATTTATAGAATCTACTAGGCGGTAATTATTAACTGAATATCGGCAAAAAAAAAAAATGTGAAGATGGACGGAAAAGTTGAAGATTGTACCTTAATAAATGGTCATATGAAAACTTTTAATCGGGTTCCGATCAAGATCTTTGCAGCGTAATTTCCTGTTTATATGCAAATATGAAAGTTACACTTCCTGTTGATAGAGGAATTTTATGGACAGTTCATATTTTCTTTTTTCCAACGTGGTGGTGGTTGGGTCTTTTGATGAATAATGATGTGATGTGATGAAATTGTGTGATCATGACAGAGGGAGAGGGTGAGAGGGACGGCTGTTGAGTTGGTAACTGAAAAGAGCGATCGCTAGGTCAGGCACCAGGCATCAGTACTGGATGAAGTATCGAATAACGTGTTGAAGTTATAATACGTGATGTTTTAAGTGTCAAACACCTGCTGGCCAACGGAGACACTGGAAAGTATTATTCTGTAACTCAAGTGTTGGATGTATGCCATAAGCACTCCCTTAGTTTTTTAGCGTATACTCACACGACGCTTTATTTTTATTTTTTTTGCATACGCGATGCTCTCCATTTTATTTTAAACGTATATTCACATGATGCGAAAGAAGGGACGTATAGCAACGATAAGGAAGGTATGCAAGAGCCGCTGCGTCTCTTTCCCGTACGCAAGCACATCGTCCGCGTGACACATGCTGCTGCCACGGCAAAATGGCTTCAAGGTTGGAAATTAGGGCCGCACCAGTGAAGAGTGGCCCGTCAAGCGAGATGGGCGGACGGCTTAATGACGTGGTCACGAACGTTTCTGGAGCTGTGATGACGCTTGTTGCTCGGGGAGTCACTTCAGCCGCCGGAAGGAAATCAACCCCTCCTACCCCAAGTTAAGAGCGATGACGCCGAAAGGCTGATGACGTGGTGGACAAGGATGTTGCTGCCATGCTGGGTGTGTTGGGTGAGGGTGGCGACGGGACTCGCTTCTGGGAAGTTCACAATTGCGTGAATGGCGTTAAACAGTAGAGGTTGTCTCATGGCCTATGTTGAAAATATGGGCTTGAGACACCGCAGATGTGTTCCGGTTAACGAGTCTCTCGCGCACGACAGTATGACCCTTGATCACGAAGGCACGACCCTTTGAACACCAAGGATACGACCCTTGAGCACGACGGTATGACATTTAAATACCACCCTTGCTCATAATAGCCTGTCCCTTCACATATCCCTTAAGTAAGTCGACAGACCACGTCATCATACTCGAGGGCTGTAAATGGCGTGCCCAAGCACTGTAATGTGTGTCAAAGGCTAAATATCCTGGAACTGGTCGTATAATACACACTACAGGGTTATGACGTTACCTCAGATCAATGCAGTTTCAAAATCAGTCATAGCATACATGCCAGTCTTTCTCTTCAAATAAGTTACAATTAAGAGACTCCAATTTATCAATATTTCTCAGTTAGTAGGCAAAGGAATTGATCTTTTTGTAGTTATTTGCATAAGCTTAATGCAAGTAATCATTTACCAATGGCTCCGAGGAAAGCCATGCCCATGATTCGAACCCTGGCATGAGTCATAGTCAGCTTCGCTAACCACTACTCCAAACTGGGCAACAGGTTACCAACATATAAAATGCCCTGGTTGTATGGTCTGTTTATAGGGGTTTGCAACCAAGAGATACGTTTAGGTCGTCTGCTGGGGATCTGCCTAAGTGCCATGCTGTCCCTCTACTATTATCTTATAAGGATGATTTTCATTGTCATTTCAAGAAGGGCGAGTGTTGGACGCATCATGATAATTACGATGAAAAACTTGAACATCACAATAATTTGCATAGTAATTTCACCAGAGAAATCTTATTGATTTACATACGAAATACGGATCCGGTCTGGCTGCTTCCGGGTCAATTCTTTGGACGTCTTGGGTGTGCGTGAATTACTAATAATGGTGGCGAAACAAACAAGCATTTTGGAAACAATCCTGCCGCAAGACATACCTTCATTGAGAAACTTTCCTATTGCTAATGTCAACCTGGAACTCCGCCACTCTTCCCCTTCATGTTATGCGTCACACTGTCTCGTGTGTAGCGTAATGTGAACTTTAAAGGAAACGTTTATTTGTCACACGTCTTTCTCACAAATCTTTTTGGGATCTTTGATGTAGTAGGTCCTCGCTAATGTCCCCTGTCTGTAATCTGAAGAGCCTAGATGTTCTAAGACGAAGCTCACTGATTAACTGTACTGCAAAGGACGAGAGACTCAGTGATTAGCTTTGATGTAGGGTACGCGACCCAGTGATTAGCTTTTACTTTAGGGACGAGACCCAGTGATTAGCTTTTACTTTAGGGACGAGACCCAGTGATTATCTTTTACACATGGGACGAGGCCCAGTGATTAGCTTTTACACATGGGACGAAACCCAGTGATTAGCTTTTCCACATGGGACGAGGTTCAGTGATTAGCTTTTACACATGGGACGAAACCCAATGATTAGCATTTACATATGGGACAACGATACCCAGTGATTAGCTTTAACACATGGGACGAGACCCAATGATCAGCCGTAATGCACAAAATTATGATTTCACTCAGAACTCTTCTTTGTATGCCTTGTAATACACAAGGAACGCCAGGACAAGTTGCGTGTGCCCGGGACTTGCTACGACCTCTTGTCTGTGTTACTGATGACAGACAGCTGTTGTGGGCGGTGAGGCCAGTACCAGATCCCCACACGGCAGCTGGCACATTTTTTTTTCTTCCCTCTGGGGCTCAGTCATCTGTCCCTGGCGCTACCTTGCTCTTGCGGGAAAGCATGCACACCACAACACTTTGTGACCTGTGGTCCCGATCGGTGGACGCACTTCCATGAGTGCTGCAGGAGCTTCATAAGGAAGGTTTATATATATATATATATATATATATATATATATATATATATATATATATATATATATTGCTGGAATGGGTCTGATAATGCCATGAGACTAAATATACTTCCTGTATTCTGAAATTGTGACATGATATTTACCAGATACATAATTCTTACGTGAATAATCGCTTCAGTAAATCGTTATTCAGTACCAGAATGTATTCAAGGCATGCAACCTTTTATTACATTCCAGCCAGCCGTCTTTGCATGTATATTTTGTTCTACCCAGTTTAACAAAATAATGGACAACTTCCTACACAAAATCATATTAAGTAACTTTGTTGTTATATTTTGGGGTTAGATACCTGAGTATCTAACCCCACTTAGAAAAAATGAGGCAAAAGGTGCTTGATTAATTTTATCGTCTGTGACATTTAGTTTTCCCGAAACTGATAATGCCTGTGCGAGAACCACTGGTCATGGTTGGAGATGTATAGTGTTTTGACGTTCACCCATGGCAAAGTCAGTCAAGAGAAAGTTCGTTTCTTTATCACTCGGTTTATATTGTGACCAACTGTCCTCGGTTTTCCGAGGCAGTTCCTGATATGAAGTGGCGTCCGAAATTTTGTTACGCCAATATATCTCCCAGACTATTACCGTATGTCCCGGATTTAGATTTTCTTTTTACAAAATATCGGAAAACATAGTTTCCTTTAACTTTTATCGTAAAAATCTCACTGTTTTTCAATCCTCAAGAACAATTATATGTTAAATCTAGAAGTGGAATGCGTGACATAAATGTTATGAATTCATCACCACGATCTATAATCTAAGAATGTACGAGACATCATTTCAAAATAATTCATGTAATGACATGATTGATTTTACAGCTGCAGTATATCATTTTATTCTCTGTATAATCGATAATGTTCTGGTCACAGGAATATCTCACTTTCAGTACAGACGTTATAATCCTTGAGCACAATGGCACTACCCTAGAGTGCGACTGTGTCCACTATGATGTCATGGCCTTTAACCTAGTCCTTAAGCTTTAAGTCAAAGGCCAGGTCATCGCATCTTAGGATTGTACCGTCGTGGTCATAGGTCACACCATGAGGTCTGATGAAAAAAAAAAAAAATGAACCAGTTCTTCCCTCTAGAAAACCTTGTCTGTCTTTACAACACAAGTCTGCGTGCAATTCATTTCAAGATTGCTTGTTCCTGAATATAACCTAAAACATTTCGTAAACTTCGTAGTATGATTAAATGGTACTGTATTCAGGTCAAAAATTATAATGTACCTTTAGGGAAAATAGGCTCTCATAATTTGTGATGGTGAGGTAACATTAAATGCATTGTTAACATACCATATAGCGACGTTCCAAAGCCATGAACATTGGTTTCGAATGTTTTGCCGCTCAATTTGATGTAGTTCTATCATACAGTTAGATACAGCGACTGGATTAATTGGTCACAATCCTAGAATATCAAGACAGTCGCTTCCCTCATTATTGAAAATCCGTACATGATCTCATCTGCATATTCAGGACTAGGTACACATATAGGGGCAGCAGATGTGACGGAGGAACGAGTTTGAAAGGGTGCATCTTGCACAGCGCCTTCCTTGGCCAGCTAACCACCCATGATGGCTCATATCCTGGTCATAACTATATCAAAGGACAGCTAAGGGCACCTGACGTTCAACACAGCACACCAGCAAACTTTTCCTTCATTAACTCCCAATTTTACATTTATTAAATATTTTGAATCAAGGGAAAAAAAAACGTTTGGGAAACCGGGCTTTATAAACGGTTATACTGAATGCATAGAATTTTACTAGTTTTCTTTAACTAATGTGTACAATTATCAGGCCTACCTGCACTGATCTGCTGTTCCGGGCACTGTTGGGGCTGTTTGTGTGTGAAGTCTTGGTTTTGTTCTTCGTGCCACACAAGTGGAAATCTAACCACAGACCACGGTGACCAAATTGTTCTATATTGCCGATAATATCCACCGCACGCACTGTATCAATATGTCTTGGTGATGTTAGTCAGCACGATCTGTCTCTCTCCATTCCACGTCTAAAGTTATGTGGCGTCTCTCCGAGACAGGAGAGCAAAATCGCACGAGCTCTTGCCTTCCTGAAGGCGCGCGGCGAAGTACAGCGGCGGCAGCAGCATCCGCGTATTTGCTTCGAGCGACCTGAAGTGGGCGGAGCCTAGCGACGTTAGTTGGCAGCCTCCGCTTATTGGCCGCGAGGGGTGGTGGGCGTGGCTTACATGTGGGAAACTTGAGCTAAAATAGAACAGTCTTACTGGAAATTGCAGTTTATTTTGTGATGGTTATTCAACGTAAAGCATGATTCATACTGCCTGTGAGTCGGGGCGGGGCTTCGAGACCACTTAGTGAGGCGGGGCGTAACAAATAGACTTGTAATGATGACCAGTGAACCCATAAGGAATGGCTTTCCCAAACTGTTGCATATTTAGCAATGATCTAACCCTCTATTATTCATATAGATATATGATCGTCCTATTGTTTAACATAATGTTGTTCGATTATTTTAATGGCTTTTGTTCAAAACTGAATATTTTATACTGATTTTTACAGTTCCATACAGGTCTCATACAAGAAAATGTTTGTCAAAAGTTTGGATGAGTTTACCGGAAAAAACATTCGACAGCATGGTCATAACCCATAAGCCTTCCAGGAGGGTTCAAACAACCCAAAAACAAAATTAATTCACCTAAGCATAATAGCTGCAATCACTGATTTTGTTTAATGCTTGGTTAGTTGTTTGGGCCTCAGGCTTAACTACTGCCAGGGTCATGAGGGTCGTCAGCGTCAAGTTGCATCCCCAACTGAAAAGTCCTTAACACCTTCAGCTGTTTAGAATTATTCTTGGACAACGTACACTCTGTATATAGCACATGGCCCTTACTGTGCATGGAAATTAATTCATTGCACTCTCTGATAAGTACATGTGTATATCATGTGTACAGAACATATCAGTATAGGGAAAGAAATGTTCCTAAGATAACATTTGAAAAAAAAAAAAGACAGTTACGGATTTACGGACTTGTTAACTGTAAATAAGTCAGATTGTGATGACTCCAATGTTTTTTTCCAACTCTTTTCTGGGTCTCCATTTCACGTTGTTTTACTGAGGAAGAAGGAATTAGCCGTTCGTGTTTCGTAAGATTCTCCCTGATGCTTTTCTGTGAAAACTTTCAGGTCGGTATTTTTTCTATTGTATTTTTTCCTTCACCTGAGAGATGGAAGTCAGAGCTAAATATAATCCAGAGTATCTCGTGTTTCTGTGTAGTGTTGAGTACCATCCTCTGAGGTAGGAAACAAGACCATGGCAAGGTTAGGTGGATGAATATACCCATTAACGTAAGATATTCTTAAAACTTCCAGATCTTATTGGCTGAGCAAGCCTCTTGACGAGGCGCTTATGTCCCCGACAAAGGACCCCGGCATTAAATGCGCTTTCAAACGCTGCTCTGAGACAAAACAGATGTAGACTTGTGTGATAGATATATTTAGTCTTGCATAGTGCAAATGAAATTGAAAAGAGGTAGTAAGGCTAAGTGGAAAGTGTCGCAGCGAATGCAGACACCTTTTATTAACCTTATCAATTTTACTTTTCCCTATAGCCAGTTGTATTTCTATTTATAAACAAAAATCTTGACTATAATTTGAGACAAAGTTCTCAGCTGATCGGCTGCGTTTGATGTAAATAACTCGTTTCTTTTTATTTTAGACTATTGTCGGCATCCAAGAAATTTTGGCAGTTATTGTAGTGGGCTTTCTCGCGCTGTGCTTTCTCCCAGTTGCTTGTTCGCTTTATTCCCAACCTTACTCATAATCGCTGTGGGATTTCAAAAGCTCCTAAACTGCCTGATTGTTTTGACTGAGTTTTCATGAGTCCTCATTTGAGACATTATGAATCATTACATTGGTCTCTCTTCCTGAGCAGAGCTCTATAAGCTTCTTTTTTTTTTCTTTATTTCCAGGTTACAACGAGTTATATTGCCTCTGCCTGGTGAGTTCAGCGATGATCGAATTACATTGCCTCAGCATAGTGCGTTCACTAGTGAATTACGTTGGCTCTCAGTTTAGAAGGTTCAGTGATTGAATTACATTGCTTTCTCAGCCTTAGTACATTGGTGTGTTACATTCCCTCTCAGCTCAGTAATTTCAGTGACTGAATGACATTGCTCCTAGTTGGTTCACTAGTGAGTTACATTCCTTCTCAGCTCAGTGATTGAGTTACATTGTTTCTCAGTCTATTTAGTTCACTGGTGAGTTACACTGCTTCTCAGCCTAGCTAGTTTACTGTCGCGGTACAATGCATTGTCCTAGCCAGTACAGTGATGATTTACATTGCCTCTGCGAGTTCAGTAATGAGTTGCATTACCTCTTCAGCCTGATGAGTTCAGTGATGGTTGACGTCCAATGTCCCTCAGCCTAGTTGTTTCATTAATATATTGGTATGATACGTGTCTCTGTACACTGCAGGAAACTTGTCTCAGTGATTCTCTTCTTCCATAGGATCCCAGTTTCCCGATTTTTTTTTTTTTATCTATAGTCAAAAGCTTTTCTTTTAATAACTTTTCTGTCTCATTGAATAAGTTACATTGAAGTTTCTTTCATTAAGGGAATATTTTCCTTACTGATCATGTGAAAGACCACTTGGGAGATCTCAGATCATCTCGAATGAATATGATACATTGTTATTTTCGGTTTTCCCCGATATGGATTACGTGGACTGTCAGTTATATAATACTGCTATCCTGTAGGAACGGACGATCTCTCCATATGAAGGGCAATTCCACCTTCCTTATTCACAGACTCGAGCATGTCACTATGAAGCAACCATCAGGAAAAGTAGTGAGTGTGTGCGATCTTGTTTCCTTGGCAGGTTAGGTTCCTTCGGCTCTGCTTGTAGTGTCTAGCTCCGTTACGCTCGCGTGATCCTTAAGTTCATGCCCCTTGTCGTTTCTCATATGAACCTACCCGTATTGCTGTGCATCATTCTGAGTATCGTACCTCCGTTGTCAGACTTTTCTTGTTATATACTATTGTGGTTATGGACGTTGTTGATATTTTTTCTATTTTGAAGAATGATATTTCTAATCCATTTCTAATCCTCTTTAGTTCTCTTCACTTTGTTCTTTAATGTGTACTTATCTGTCCATCTTATATATATATATATATATATATATATATATA